>NC_059555.1:4887720-5196581 GCF_905220415.1 Colias croceus
CGACATCAATGAAAGCACAAACTCGCGTGTAGTGATGTGGTCAACATTTGAAGCTTGTGTTCTCATTATTATGACAGTCGGACAAGTTTACTATCTCAAGAGGTTCTTTGAAGTCCAACGTGTTGTGTAAATACTAGTATAGTTTTTATAATAATAAATTATAGATTTTTTTCTACAATCTATTTATTTGACTACAATCTAGATCTTTTATTGAATCTTGTGAATGATGCCTGTTTTTTTAATGTAAATGTGTGGAAGTGTTGATTTTCAGTTCTTTTTTTGCAGTTCAAATCAAAGTTAATTTTTATCTTCATATTGCCATGTTGTAATATGAAATTGCTTATAAATATGCTTATATTATATTGTATATACAGAATGTTGATTTTTCATTATGGTTGTTTAAGATACTCAATGAAATTATGTTTAAAAAAAATCATAATTGAAATATTTGATTTCATAATAAATAATACAAATAAATATTTATCAAAAATAGTTTTATTAAACAATATAAAATATATTTTATAACAATAGCAGTGCTAATAGCACAGAGCATATTGATCAGATCTAAAAATATACTACAATAATATATCATAAATCTTCAACAATACACCAAATGATATTTATTCCTTTTTTAAAACTAATTGAGCTTATTATAAAACTGGTTAAAAATCTAGTATGTGATGAGACACTGGCATAGTGAAATTAAAAAACTACATCGCAAAAACTAGTGATTTTATCACTATAAGGAACACAAAAGTGAAATTAAAAAACTACATTGCAAAAACTAGTGATTTTATCACTGTAAGGAACGCAAATAATTTGTGATAACTATATTGTATAAAGATGCTAAGTATACATATCTAAGGTCGAGTTAAGTCGATCCTTCCTGTGATAAGGGCGGGGACAATAGTGTCAGCTGGCAGATGTTTAACCTTCTCTGTAGCCCCTGGTAGTTCGAGAAGCACGCTGGCCCCACTTGCACTGAGTAAGCGACTGCTGCACTATAAACAATATGAAATTTGTTATTTATTTAGTACACGATTTGTTAATAAATTTTAATTTATGTAAATCAATTCGTCTACTGTTAAGGCGTAATGCTGTTAAGGCAACATGTAAAATAATTAATTACATAGTTGATTTTGTTAATTTTTACCGTCCAGCTTATTAAGTATAGATTCTCAAAAGAGAAAAAGTTATTTAAGAAAATATTTCATATGCATTGTGATAAAATTCTAAGAGACAACTTTATAGTAAAAAAATTATGTCGCGAGTTGCCACGTTATACGGCAAAGGTCGCGGCTTTGAATTTTTTCTTGTATTTAAAAATTACTAATTTATAATGCTTTAGAATTGTACAAAAATAAATATTAAAATCACTATAGTAAGTTACTACAAAGTCTAACCAACCTGATTGCCCAACACCGTGGCGACCGGCAGCTGGTCCCCCGGCGGGAACTCGAGCACCGCGCGCGCGTACTCGGGCCGCGGGTCGAGCGTGACGTCACGCGCCAGCCGCACACGCATGCGCGCAAACTCGCTGCTGTACCGCGTGCACTGCCGGAGAGCGCGGAGCACGAACAGCAGGCAACACACGTACGCGGATACTGGGTTACCTGTTACAATAGAATAGAAATAGATGGTAATATTTTCTAGTGTTTAATTTTTGCGTGTATACACTAGCTTTCCGCCCGCGGCGGCTGCGCCCGCGGTTTCAAAGAAAAACTCGCATAGTTCCCGTTCCCGTGTAATTTCCGGGATAAAACCTATCCTATATTACTCGTGGATAATGTAGCTTTCGAATGGTGAAAGAATTTTTGAAATCGGTCCAGTAGTTTATGAGCCTATTCATTACAATCAAACAAACAAACAAAGTTTTCCTCTTTATAATATTAGTGTAGATGTATAAATCAAAGATTTTAAGGGGAGACTGAGGGAGTCTCCCCGTGAACAGGCTCGCTGCAAAGTGCGAAACGACGAGATAATAATATTATAATGAATAAATCGCGTTTACAATCCGTTAAAATCTTTAATTTCTAGAATAGGGTAGTTTAGAAAACGAGGCGAAAAGTCGACCTCGTTTTTATGTTATGTAGCGCGTGCACTGGCAGAGCGCGGAGCACGAACAGGAGTGAGCATACGTACGCTGATACTAGTTTACCTGTTTAGATTTATGTACTCAATTGCTGTACGAGTGTATGTTTAATGGGAAAACAGTGCGACAAAAACACATCAAAGCTTTGACATTTGGAGTTAATAATCACCTGGTAATGCGAATATGAATTTAGTTTTCCCTTGGTACACGCAGGTCGCGAATGTGCTTGGCTTGCCGGGCTTCATGCGCACTCTGCCGAAATGGATCGTTGCATTGAAATCCTGTAAAAAAATCATAATTTTATAGTAAACAAACAAAAATCAATTAATAATTTTAAAAAATATATATTATAGCTTAATGAATAATTCGTTCAATCATAGACGCCAGGCCAGGAAACACTCTTTCCTCGTTATAATGTTAGAAACGACCTTATAAGTTTCAGAGTCCACATTGAAAGCTCACTACTAACCAGCTAAAAAAGAATCGTTTATAAAATTGCAAGTAAATACATTTAAAAGTGACTCACATTAACGAGCACGGGTTTGAGCAGATCCCGCTCGCCCATAGACACGCCGCCCGTACAAACTAGGATATCCGTATTGGGTAAAGCGCGCGCAATGGCCGCCGCTAAAGCGCCTGGCTCGTCGCGTGCGATACCACAGTCTGTACTTTCGTAGCCGTGCTCTCTGTTACACAAGATTTAATATAATAATTAAACTATAGATAATAAAGAGAACTTTTATAGATACAGTTACTCATGTTCGATGGTAAATGGTAAAGCATGACGATGCAAAAGTGCTTCTTGACGAAGTCTAATTGAATAAATAAATGTTTGAGTTTTGAGTTATAGTCTTTATCTAAGTCTCATGATCGAATTTTAATCTTTAAAAATTTCGCATTTAATAATAATTTAAATGCTATGAAATTGAAAATTAAATACCATACCGATTTTTAAAATTCATTCAAATTTAAAACTTACTTGAGCAACATCTTTAACATTATTCTATTCGAATCTCTTATGTGCGATGGACGCAAAACTTCATCCGAAGGTTCTTGCAATTCATTACCCGTAGACAATATCGATACCTAGAAGTTCAAAATAATATTGAAGTAAGAAAAATTTACTTTTTAATTCAATAGTTCTTGTACATTTCTTATAATAAATTAAACAAACCTTTGGATGAGTTCTAACAGGCACTTTCAGATACCCAGCTCCTGCCAAGATACCGATTTTTGCAGCATCTATGACATCTCCTGGAACGAGAAGAAAATACGTTTAAATAATTTTCATACCTATGATTAATTGTAAGCCAGTATATATTATCACAGACTAATAATAATATACTACGTATAGAAATATTATTAATATGATTTAGATTAGATATAGATCAAAAAGATTTTGGTTAGATTATATACCTTTTTCTAGAAGCATAGCACCCAATGGTATGTCGAAACCTATAGGGCGTACATCTTGGTGAGGTTTCGGAGCAACTAAGATTTCTACCTCTAACTCTGATTCATGATTGTCAGAAGCCTTTATTAGCGCTGTATCTTCCACCTATAATAAATGTTAAGAATAATATTTCAATTATCTAATCAAATCATTCAACAATGATGCAATTTGAATTATCTATTAAATCATTTAAAAAAGCAATCAATATTTTGATTTAGCAGCTAATCACGGCTTAATCGTCAGTCTGCTTTAGTTAATTTACTTTTTGAAATGTTTTGTTATACTAGATAGTCCAAAAAAGGTTTAAAATATGAGAGTTTATCGTACTCCATGGAATATTAAATCGGTGAGAATCATAAATAAAAGATACGAAATAGTTACAAAGTCAACCAGTAATAAATTAATTAAAAATTAAATAAATTAACAGGACATTATAAATAAATATTATAGGACATTATTACACAAATCGACCTAGTCCCACAGTAAGCTCAATTAAGGCTTGTGTTGTGGGTACTAGGCGACGATAAATATAATATTTAATAAATACATATATAGATAATAACACCCAGACCCAAGAACAAATAATTGAGTTCATCACACAAATATTTGCCCTGACCGGGGATCGAACCCGGGACCGTCGGCTCAGTAGGCAGTTACTTTACCACTGCGCCAACCGCGTCGTCAAAAAATTGAGAGGTCAAGAGACATGATGACAGACCCGGATGGAACGAATTTAATCTCTCTATGTCAGAGAGAGAGACAGAGAAACACGCGCACGCCGCACAACTCTTCTAGCTCTTTTGCGCAAAACCATACCTGCACAACGCAATCAGCGCCCGCCGGTATAGGCGCGCCGGTGTTGACGCGCGCGCACTCGCCCGACACGAGCGGCGCGGGCGGCGTGTCGCCCGCCGTCACTACCGAGCGGACGTGACGTATACCCGCCCCGTCGTAGCTTAGACACGCGTATCCTAGATAGAATAGTAATACAATTTATTCGCAGTAAATATCAAATACGTAAAAAAAAACACACAGTTTACTATGAAAAGGTTATGGACTCAGCATATAGAGGAAACAATGACCAAAAGGTGCCAGTGCTTTCACCACTGTTTTTCAGCCAAAGCCTGTTGTAGCCACGATATTATTTGTTTTATTTTTTTTAATTTGAAGTTCTTGATTCGCTTTGAAATTTGCCTATTCATGTAGCATGAACGAATACGAATGTGTCATCATAACAATGTTTCGAATATATCGTCGGTTTACGAGACAAATAGCGAAAGCGTATGTGCTCTCGCACCATTATGAATCTTAGAAATAAAATTACGAAGAATGATATCAGAGATGTAACTCGTTACCATGAAACGATCCTACAAAATAAGAAGTTATGTGAGGTAAATGAGGGTAGAAGGCTTATGCCAATCATGAAAAAAAATATATGTAGCTAGCTAGTAGTAATCTATACTAATTTTATAAAGCTGAAATGTTTTTTTATAAATGCGCTAATCTTCGGAAAACTGGTCCGATTTGAAAAAATCTAGATAGACTATTTATCGAGGAAGGCTGTAGGCTATATATCATCACGCTAATACAACCAGGAGCGGAACCCTGCGGGTAAAACCGCGGGCATGCGCTATTTACGTATGAAAATAAAAACATCTTATTCTGAAGCATTATTCACAAATTTTCGAAACTACCCTACATTTGCAATTTACCCTAATAACCTAGGTACCCATGGGATGTATATGTATTATGATATGTGCCTACTGCCTACACTATTAACAATTACTCAAAATTACACAACAATATTGTTGTCCTTTAATAAATAATTTCGTACAAAGTAAATATAAAAATAATTGAATGCTAACCAATTGCGTCAACATCACGCATGAACGGTTTCGAAATCATTGTGAAAAGTAAATAGTATAAAGGTACTAATTTATAGATTTAGTTAGTAAAAATATTGAGAATAACTTTCATCCCCTATTTTTTTATTATAACCATTGATTATAACAACAACCCTGATAAGGGATTTGATTTTTTGAAAAATATAAGTTAAATGTTTACCCAGTACAAAGTATACCATGCCAATCATTAAGTTTGGTCATGGTATGTGAGCATTGATACTGTTCTGCTCTAATTATTATGCAGTCATTTTTTATTGAAATTAAGGAAAATATAATAAGCTAAATGACATGGAATGTTTTTCTACATATTTTCACCCACACATCAGTTTTTCAGTTTAATATCATTTACACTACTTAAAATGATGTCATTAAAAATATACTGCTCTACCTGTTTAATTAAACTACCCAAATATTTACAAAAGTAATGTTTATCACTAAAGGCGAAACAGTATAATTATGAGACCAATTTAGATAACAATGTTGGTTAACTTCATACATATAATTATTAATTATTTAAACTTGGAAGCACATTAATAAAATAAGAAGTCTCAAGTTATTAAAAAAAATGTAAAATAAAGCATAAATGGTCTCACCATCTTTGACAGAAGCTGGAAAAGGCGGCATTGGTTCTTTAGCCAATATTGCTTGGGCTGCTACACGTCCAATGCTGTCTTCTATAGCTACCATTTCCACACCTTCTATCCATTGCATCATCACGGCATCAACAGTATTAAATGCTACTGACATTTCCAACATGGGGTAAGGAGATTCCCGATCTCTCAAAGCCACCTTACTGATATCAACTTTACTCATTTTGTGTGGACAACCATCTTCTGCTTGCATTTTATCATGAACTAATTTGACTTCTGTTAGATCATTAGCTAGCAGAGAAACAGCATGAGACAATACAGGCTTCACAACCTCAATACATTCAATAACAGCTTTCTTACTACCAGGAAAATTTACAATCAATGTTCTATCCCTTATTCCTGCTGTTGCCCGGGAGAGCATTGCCATTGGTGTCTTTTTTAAACTTTCCAAGGTCATTGCTATAGGTATTGCTGGTACTTCCCGTTGGATCACAGCCTTGGTAGCCTCTGGAGTAACATCTCTACTACTTAACCCTGTACCGCCTGTTGTTAAAATTAAATCAACGTTTGAATCGCAAAAGTACTTGAGCTCTCGCTCTATAATTTCCTTCTCGTCTGGTATAATGATGGTGTGTATGTAGGCATCGGGAAACTTTTCCTTTACCAGCTGAACTAGTGCTGGGCCCGACTCATCTTTAGAATGGTCTTTGAAGCAAGTATCACTTACTGTGATAATCACAACACCCTTCACCATTATGCATGTATCTGAAATGAAGAACTCATATAAGTCAAGTCTAATTCCCAAAATTATTATGAGTATCATCTTTATCTGATAAGGGTGCTTCGAACATAATTTTTATCTATTAAATAAACAAACATTTGGGTCAATATTAATTTTATCATAAATATTGTATAATAATATTATTATAATAAATAGAACAAAAACTTTTTTGAAGATTACCAGAAACTTATCAAGGTTAATTCAAAATATGATGAAATATATAATTTATATTTTTAAACATTTTACTTAAAAAGGTAAGTAATCTGCTTTTAATTACTTATTAATCAAAATAAACATACAAATTATGCGTTTCTAAAAATATACCCTCTATTTTTGTTTTGGCACAGCTGCAATATAACTTTACGCAATTCTAAATAATATCTAAATTTGCACTTTGATACGCAGTTGTTCGCAGGTATGAACCGCAAATAAACTACTGAAAACTTTGTGCGTTGAAGTCAACAAATAATGAATTCAATTGACATTAGCATTTAGCAATCTCTCAACTTGTAGACATCAGACATATTGACAGGCGACAAACGTCAATCCAACAATACAATTAAATTACAATCGAATCGAAATTCAAAATTCCCGCTCTTCTTAAAATGAAATATGAATCCATTATTGAATCAACGATACATGGTTTAGTTTGCGACGAAATTAAGTAGGTATCATAGAATTAGTTCTTTTATTATAAAAACTGTGCAAAACAATCATAATGTTACAATATCTTATACATAAAAAAAAACATGTAATTAGTAGGTTATACATAAAAAAACATGTAGGTACTTGAAAAATACTTTAATACTCCTGCATAATTTTTCACAATATAATCCACAGATATAATCCCACATCATTTTCAACAGTATACACAATTTAACGTCAACAGTTAAGTATGGCAGGAACATTTTTATTTAGACTTGTCCTCTACATAAATAAATTAATAACACAGATTAAACGAAAACTCATACCACAAAATAACACAGTCTCAAAAAATACGCCAATACAATCTCTTATTCATTTATACTTAAGTATTATTAAAAATATGACATGATTATTTACTTCACACAGTCTATAAATTTACTTATCAAATTATCAACAACAGTAGGTTCCAATTGAATAACTTTACACGCATCTATTAATTGTGAAAGGGGTTTATATCTTCTTAGAACACGCTCATTGCCAATTGCTATAAATTTGTGTTTCGCTCGAGTCACACTTACGGCCAAACGACGTTGGTCGTTCAGAACCTCCCCATCCTGTTAATAAAAAAAGTTTTTTTTTATATAATTTATTAGTGAACAAAATCAGGGATACGAAATTTTAATCAATCTAACGACTATTTATTGGGAAGTTGCATATATTAATTTAATTTAGAATTCAATTATGCAATGCATGTTGTGTTTTGCCTTAAATAGCCAAAATTTACTTATACAGAGTGTCCCACTGTTGGTATACTAAGCTCAAAGGAGGTTATAGTTTTGCATACGCTAAGTACCTAAAAATACTTATGAAATTCCAGACGCATTTTTTTTCCAAGTAGGTGAATTCTTAAAACTGTGTAACTGTGTGTACAGTGTACCCATAACAAGCGAGCCGCCCAACTTTGCTACCAGCACGTGAGCTATCGTTTAAGATTATGTTTTCATAGACAAAATGCTCACATTAGAGAAGCGGTATATGCCGGCTGCGCGAAGCTAGAGAAGAAAACATGGATTTTCAGGAAAAATTAGGCAAAATAATATTTTTTTTTTTTTGTTCCTTCAGTTACTGCAATCTGTCTCCTTGGAGGACATTCAGCAGTATGCTGGTTGGTGCTTATAATGCTGGCGCGCACGGCATGTAACCTGTGTCACATCCTTATTGTTACAACAGTAACTATATTTACTGCGATTGTATGAGGTCTTGAGGTATTTTACGCTTTAAGCGTCGCGCATTGGTCTGATTTGACATAAGTGACCGGGCCAGTGAATTTGGGTGTTGTTCTATACGCTCTTTGTACGCTCTAGTATAGCGTACAATTTCTTGTTTTACAGTGGGCATGCGTAGGTCGCGATGTAATAGATCGTTAGGCACGAACCAGGGTGCATTGGTTATCATGCGGAGTGTTTTATTTTGAAACCTTTGTATGATCTCGATGTTTGAATGGGAGGCAGTTCCCCACAGTTGTATGCCATATGTCCAGATGGGCTTGAGTATAGCTTTGTATAAAAGCATTTTATTTTCTAGGGACAGTTGCGACTTTCGTCCAATCAGCCAGAAAAGTTTGCGCGTTTGGATGCCAAGTTGTTTCCTCTTGGTGAAGATATGTTTTTTCCAGGTAAGCCTTTTGTCCAAGTGCAGCCCAAGGTATCTCACATGATCTGCCTGGGGGATAGCAATGTTGTTCAGCGTGACTGGAGGGCAAGAGTCTCTTCGTAAGGTAAATGTTACGTTTACTGACTTTGTCTCATTCGCTTTTATCCGCCACTTTTTAAGCCAGAGGGATATCTCATTTAGGCCTTGTTGGAGTATTTCTGAGGCTATTTTTGGGTTGTTATGTGTAGCTAGTAGAGCGGTATCATCAGCAAAAGTTCCAGTAACCAAAGATTCAGATGTCGGTAGATCCGCAGTGAAAAGAAGGTATAGTATGGGACCAAGTACGCTGCCTTGCGGAACTCCTGCTTTTATAGGGCGAAGATCTGACAGTGCATCTCCTTGTTGTACTATGAAATGAAAATATGACGTCATTATGTTGAAGATTTTTACGTGATCAGTGTATGCAAAGCTACAAGTCCCTTCGCGCTTAGTACATTGATAGTGGGACACCCTGTATAATTACAGATACATAAATTACCGTTATTATAATTTATTTCCACCTTTAATAATACCATCGCAAATAAGTACCTTTGATATTAATATTGCACTTAGTTTCCTCACCTTTACGTTATCATCTCGCAACTCCCGTCTTGTGCACGAATAGATTATAACCGACTTGTCTCTCCCTTGAAACTGGTCGACGGTACTGACTTCTATCTTGTGTGACGCTAGGCTTCTATGTAATAGGGATACTTGGTCTCTATACGGAGCAATTATACCAATATCAGAGTTTTTTACACCACCCTGGAAATAAAAAAAGGTAAATACTTTGTATGAAGAATTTACCACCAGATTCTTTGTAAGTATATTTGGAATATTAGTTGGTCTATTCCTAATTACTGATTTATCCAACATTTTTTTTAGTTATGCAATATTAAATATTTAAAAACAAATTTAATACTCTGTTTGATATGAATATAATTCTCATAATTTTAATCTGAAATTTCAAGTGCCTTGTAAAAATAGATTTTCACCTCAATAAGAGCGTCAACTAAAGCATAGACAACACAAGCCTCGTCAATATTTGTAAGCGCTTTATGAACCTGTTTTATTTTTGTCGCTTCCATGTTGAAAAATATTGCTGCGTCATCATTTTCTGTACTACAAGCAATCTGAATCCAGGGCATACTACTTGATATTTTCTGTAAACAAAAACATAATATAGAATTCAAATTTAATTGAACCTAAATGAAAGTTCGCGTAAGTATATTATATATTTTATTGGTTTAATCAAAGACAAATCTACAAAAATAGCAATAACCAAACTACTAGAGTTTACAAAGGCAAGGAGAAATATATATTATATTTCTCCTAGGCTTTGTTAAATTACTAGAGTAGGTACATAGTTAGAAAACTTTTGCAAGTACCACTTTTTGTCTATGGTATGATAGTACAAAAATCCCACAAGGAGACATTCAAATACTTTTAAAATAAGTAATAACCAATTCTTACCTTCTCATCAATACTCATTTTAGATTCCGCAACATTCTGGTTGGCACACTTAAGTCTCTGGTTATACGCCACTTTATTGGCAATGTCCACGAGGGCTTGATTCATACGGTATTGTAACCGGAGTGTACTCGTTGAGTCTTCGCTCATCAGTCTATGGAACAGACTCTCTTCCATGCCTAGGCGCCTAAAAACGTTTATTTGATAAATACTATCCACACAAATGTATGTAAATTATAGAGATCTCGAGACCAATCCTACTATTCTACTCATGGATGTATATTGTATATATTGTGTAGGTGTGTATGTTTGTTACTCTTTCACGACAAAAATTACGGAACCAATTACAGTGAAATTTAGCACACACATAGAGGGTAACTTGGATTAACACATAGGATAGGTTCTATTCCCGGGAATCCCACGGGAACGGTAACTATGCGGGTTTTTCTTTGAAAACCCGGGCGAAGCCGCGGTCGGGCAAAGCCAGTCATAACTAAGTTTTACAATTACATCACAATAGTTTGTAATTTTACAATTTTTCAATGTGTTTCAATGTGCCATTTGCTCCTATTATGCCGTGTAACCAATCATGATCGCGCTTCTAAGGGAATCTTAAAGGATAAAGAAAGGTGCGCAAATTCGGTTTTTCTACAACATTGCTTTTTAACAATAAGCCCGCCTTTGTGTTATTATTGTATAAAATTATGGTCTAAGTTTGTATGTCCTGGTATGTATGTACATTTCCCCACTATAAAAAAAAACGTATACGTACAATATGTAAAGCATGAATAAATAAATAAACATTGGATGCATGTTGAAAACATTTGACAGCGCGTATCAAATAAGACCTGTAAGTTACTTATTAAAAACTTATATTAAAAAGGATCAAGCATTTACAAATTTATAAATAAACAATGTTATTCAATAATAACAATATTAAAATTACCTGGCTGCTTTACTTTTAACAACGGGCGGCAATTGTTCCGGATCGCCGACCAGCACAAAACGCTTAGCGGCAAACAGTGGCCGCAGAACTGTGCATTGTAGCACCTAAAATAATGGTTTAAGAGAATAATTGTATTGTAAAAAAATTTTATAGTAGACTTGGTCCTTTACAGTATAATAGTAATTTTCTATTCCAGGTTTTATGCGCATGCGCACAGCGCAATGTGTTATTATAATATAATGAAATTTACTATGTAAAAGGCACTAAGAAAGACGTTTTATATTGTTATTCTATAAGATTTATTTTTTATGTACCTATACAATAAAAGTTGTTTTTATAAAGTTAATAATAAATATATTACTAGAGCATAAAAAATGCGGTAGCCGTTTCTCATACAAATTTACACCAGTTTTGTTCTTATCTATTTAAATACACATCCATGTAAATAACCAATTTCCAACGATGAACGGTTTTCAGAGTAATTAATTAATTACTTAATAGATTTCGATTACATGCTTATTAATTACAATAGGTTTCGATTACATGCTTATTATTTATTAAAAAAGTTATATTGCGGGTTTCAACTTTCTCAAAACACCAACACCAATTTTATTGCACTATATCAAACTATGTCATAAAACAGAATAAAAATAATAATGAATTGTACTGATTATACAAATAAAAATTTCCCACCTGAGTAGCTTCATCAACGATACACACATCGAACGTGGTTTTGGAAAGTAATGCGTGGTTCGCGCCCAAACATGTCACTCCTACCACTTCCTATGGAAATAAGTATATATAAATTAGTACACAAATCTTTTATAATGAAACAAATAAACAATCAATTTAAAATTACTACTACCAAAACCTAATTTGTTATAACTTTCAAATAGTAAAGTTTAATTAGTCGCATTTAAAAAAAATGTGTGCGTGTACTAGTGTACACACGTAAGAAGTGAATCTTCTTTATGACCTTGTTTATCAAAAAATAATTTACTTTATGCAACTTTACAGAAATACGTCGAATCACGCGCGGCCCTACCACGATACCACGATAAGAAAAAGATGGCGCGTAACGGAAAAATGTTACACTCAACCCCGATAAAGAAGTTTCACTTCAAAAATTACCTACTCCAAGTTTTGTCCAAATATCATAAAAAAATGTGTGCGTGTACTAGTGTACACACGTAAGAAGTGAAAGTTTTTTATGACCTTAATTTTCAAAAAATAATTTACTATAATATGCAACTTTACAGAAATACGTCGAATCACGCGTGGAAGGGATAAGAAAAAGATGGCGCGTAACTGAAAAATTTCACGCGAAACGAAAAAATGTAACACTACATTTTTTTCCAACCCCGATAAAGAAGTTTCACTTCAAAAATAAAAAATCATAATTACCATGGAATCATAAATGTTTGCTAGTTCTTCGGCAGTCGTGCAGGTTTTTGTTAGTTTGGCTTCGGTTTTTTCTAGAAGTTTGTGTGAGACACGTGATGCGGAACCTAACCGCATCACGCGTAGAGAATCTGGTAACCTATCAAATAATAATTAGTTACTATTAAAGATGTGACCTTAGTGTCAAAAGAAAAATATATTTTTTTTTAAATCTAGCTGAATTCATGGAATTAATTTTTTGGTTATTTTGATTGTTTGAAACATCGAAAACGAATATTTGTTATTGAAAAAAATTATATTTTTGTTGCGATTTATAAAGAAGGAATGAATACTAAAGTATATAGAAATGGTTGAACTAAAATAAATACCTTGTCAAAACCGTATCAACAGCGGAATGAGTGTGCGCAGTGACCAACACACGTTGTTTGAGCGCCACCAACATTTGTATGAGGACACTTATTGTTTGAGTTTTACCTGTAAAGAGTTACACATGACTTTTTTTCGAATTTCATCTCATTGACAATTTATCATTTTTTTTCAGAAATATTTAATTGGTATTAGTTATTGTGAAAGTTCTGGTGAATTAGACATGGAATTATATTTACCAAACAACAACGACTCGCAAAAAGTCAGTCATATTATGTCCTATACACAGTTTATGGAAGTATAAGATGCATTTGTAGTTAAATCATTAATAATGTTTAATATTATACTAGCAAATGTCAAAGCTCAATAAAAAATCATACCAGTGCCAGGCAAACCCTGGAGCAAAGCATAGTCGTTAGCAGCGAGGGCCTTCAACACAGCGCGCTGTTGTTCAATGTTCAAACTACGCATTAATTTGGACCCAAGCCTCCCAACTTCTCTGGGTAATTTTTGTGTAAAAACTGGCGACTCTTTGTCGATTATAAGCCTATAAATATAGTAAATATATTTTGAATTAAAGTAAACAATTAAAGGTTTTAAATAGTCGTTTATTATTAACATAGATGATTAGGTAGCTTTCAGTTTGTTGGTAAATCATATTATCATAAATAGAAACTTAGTGTCACAAAAATGCACCGTTTTTTAAATACTTACTTCCTTAATCTCAACGCTCTGTCGCTATCTTCCATGAGAACCCCTAAATTAGTTAGATTCTGTACTGTTGTAGCGTATGATTCATATGTGTCTATATGAAACTTTGTGGTTTTACTGAGGCGCAAACCGAGGTTCCTAAAAACAACAATTTATTAAAAAGGGTCACAAAAGCATTGCCATGTTGCTTGCGGGTGTGTGCGTGTGTATGCGTGTGTGTTATATCCTAATATACTATCAGTCGATTAAATATTTCAGTTATAATCTAATGAGAGAGTATTTGGGTATCCCTTAAAAAGTTAAAATAGTAAAGAAGACAAATCATAAATAAAACCTATCAAGTATAATAACAAACTAGCTGCGCTCCGCGGTTTCACCCGCGTGGCTCTGCTCCTGTTGCGTGATATAGCTTCCTCGATAAATGGGATATCCAACACCGAAAGAATTTTTCAAATTGGACCAGTAGTTCCTGAGATGAGCATCTTCAAACAAACAAACTCTTCATCTTTATAATATTTGTATAAATAAGACAAGTAACAATTAGTACAGACCTCTCTAGATGTATATGTATTTCATTCTGATTAGCCACAGTAATGACTCCAGCGGCAATCCAAGGTCTGTCCTCAACACTAACTATGGAAAATTCTCCTTCTTTTGGTCCATCACTTGCTTTTGTACTTGGCAATTCGTCACCTATAAATGTTTATAGAAAGTACAATTTATTGATTACAATGTGGATGTAAGACAAATAAAATATATGAACAAGCGAGCCTATACAATTATATGTGTAAATAAGTAACATTATCTAGAATCCAGGGATACATAATATTGAAATAATGTATTAAAAACTAAAGTATAATAACAAACCTTTCCTTCGTTCAAAAACGTGTTCATATCTGTCCTCCAATAATTTCACTGATTTCAACGTCAAATTCGCTGCGCACGTACCCCGCTTGGCTCTGAAATATAATAACATCATGTTAATGATTATACAAAAACCTCGGAGTAATCGGTGTACATATATCAAAAAAAAAAAATATACCGGCCGAATTGATAACCTCCTCCTTTTTTTGAAGTCGGTTAAATATCCGGTAATTTTTAACTTGCCTGTTTACTGAACAACTATACTTAACTGACTAGAATTACTCCCGCGACTAGTGGTGGAAGATTTTTTTTTCTACACATCATCAACTTGAAGTAGTCGTTGACATCAATTAAATCAGGTTACCATGCACAAATATCTACCGTAAATTAAATATATAACCAATAATATTCACCGTTTCTCAGCACTATCCGTCCACAAAGCGTGTAAAGGAGAATTGGACATTTGTGCCTTTTCTTCAAGCTTTAACAAACTGGTCCAATGCAGGAAGTAAGTGACATGTGTCGATTCTAAATGCCCGAGAGCAAGATTCCTTAGTTTGGTCAATGGATGCGAGTCTGAGACTTTCACGTCGTTTGTATGCCTGAAACAATTCCATTAATAAAAATAAAATACATGTTTCAACAGCAGTTACTTTATATGAGTACTTAATAATCTACACTATGTATAATATTATAAAGAGGAAAACTTTGTTTGTTTGTTTGTTTGATTGTAATGAATAGGCTCATAAACTACTGGACCGATTTTAAAAATTCTTTCACCATTCGAAAGCTACATTATCCATGAATAATATAGGCTAGGTTTTATCCCGGAAATCCAACGGGAACGGGAACTATGCGGGTTTATCTTTGAAAACGCGGGCGAAGCCACAGGCGGAAAGCTAGTAATTTTAAACAACAAGACACACAATCTCACTCAAACATTGTCCGAATCAAAACTCTGCCTTCACGTATATTAGGCAGAGTTTTCTTATAAGCGTTACAATAGATTGTTATGCTGAATCTTAATATTTTTTTTTATACTTAGAATAAATAAAGTTCATTAAAGACCCACCACAAATGTATGGAACAGAGGGTCAAATAAGGGCATTTCGTGCATGCACCTTCGTGATGAACAGGATCCGGCAGTGATTGTTGCAGAACCTGGGATGCGTCTTCTATATCTAACAATTCTTCTAAAAAATATAAAACTCATTTATCATATGGGAATATTTAAGTTAAATAGATGCAAATAATAACAACATTATTCAATAGATTTTTTCAGTTTTTCTTTTTTTGTTTTTACAGTCTCTTTCTCAAAATTGTAGATTTTTATTATACTTACTCAGATTAAATAAATTATAAAATGAAATAAATATGTTTAAAAGTGTATTCGTAAACGATTTTTTTATTGCTCTAACAGATGGCATATATATTGATGGCCTTTTTAATACCTGTTTTCATATCGTTCGGTCCAGCCGCTAGATGCTGTACAAGCTCATTTCGCAACATTATAAGATCGCGTCTCTCTGGATACCCACAACTTACTTCTCTTACGTCCACTTGTTCTCTATAAATAAACAAACAATTTTTTACATACCCCATTTCCTACTATCAATATAAAATTTGGTACAAATATCGAGTCGGAACTAACACGTAGGTTACATTTTATGCGGGTATTGGCGGGTATCAGCAGTGTAGCTCCAGTAACTAGCTAAGAGCTACATAGACAATAAACTATAGGTAACAATTCTATTGGGTTAATAATAAAAGAAGAATATCAATCAAAAGTACTCAGAACACTACACGTCATATTATTTTGATGCTATTTATCAGCTACACCACAGACTAAAGATTCTTATATATTACTAGCTTACCGCCCGCGGCTTCGTCCGCTTTCTCTTAAACGATTTGAGATTTAAACTATCCTATCTCTCAAGTTGGATCGAACTGCACATGGTGTGCGAATTTAAAATTTTTCAATAGGAGTCCATTGAGGACAAACATTGTGA
Organism: Colias croceus; assembly: GCF_905220415.1. NCBI lineage: Eukaryota > Metazoa > Arthropoda > Insecta > Lepidoptera > Pieridae > Colias > Colias croceus. The sequence goes on from NC_059555.1 coordinate 4,904,645, forward strand.
CACGAGATTTATATATATATATTAAGATTGACTCACTTTAAATACAATAAAAGCCCTCGCTGCAAAGTGACAATAGGATCCTCTTTCCGCTGCAAACTCAACATCATGCCATACAACACAAGTTGTCCTCTGTGCTCGGCGGAACCTGACGCTCTACCACTTTTTAATTCCAACGGCATTATTTCACGTTTCTTCCCTAAAATATTTATTGAAGCATGTTTATGCACGATATACCTACTCATAATATTTTCGTGTATATTTTTTTGTCTAAGGGCTAATTCTTTAATCCTTGGTAAAAAAATTCGTCGAAAGTGTATCAAAAAACTTTTTCAAAAATCTTTTGTTGTTGCCCGTCGCCGAAAGGTTTTTACCATATATTTTTAGACGTGACACTGCCCTGCATCACGCACTGAAGCTTCCGTGTGTATGGACCGTGACCGTGAGACTGTAGAGTAATGTATGTACTATAAACATTTATATAGAAATCCAATAGTGAACATGAATAGTGACATTTTCGTCGGTAAAAGAAATAAATTAATGATAGTTACCACTTCTCTGGTGAATAGTCACTTGGAGAGTAGCATCTATTTTTCCTTTTAGTCCCAACTTTGGGCAGCAGACATTTTCTTCTATATCCAGAACCTCATCTATATGCCCATTCCATTTGGCTTTCTTGTTTTCCTGAAAAAATAAAAATTGTGACCATTTTTATTTGTCTCTATGCTCTCTTTTATTTAATGCTAAAATCTGTCTTCCTGTGATTTTTATTTGATAACTTTTTTACCTGCAATTGATTGTTTCCCAAATACAACTGCATGAAATCAGCTAAAGGTGTAATATACATGTCCATGTTATTGCGCGCTTCTTTTTCACATATACCCGCATCATAGAGCCTGTGTATAGACTCCTTTATTAATTCGTCACAAATAGCTCGTAACTCCGCCACATTTGTTATACGTTTTGTTAATGCTTTTTGCACTAACTCATGTATTAGGATTCCTATTGTCATCTAAAATGGTCAAATGTTGTCAAATAGTACAAATACTCTATTTCATTTTTGATAACATTGAGAGCAAAGATGAATAATTTTTCAATAAATAATTTCTACTTTGACTATGTTAAAACTTACATCGCATTAAATCCATAAAAGAGAGCAGCAGAAAAAGTAAGAAAAATTAATAAACAAAAATCACACATAAAAAAAAATTATTTAAGAATATAATAAATATACAAACAGCAGTATTAGCAGAGTCAATGCCTTTCCAGCGTTCCTGAAGTATAGCTTTACGTTTACAAAACACTCCTGCAACTACACTTGTTGTTGATATCAGATGGTCTGGTCTTAGGGATAGTAATCCATATGTGTTGTTTATAGTAAATTGGCCCATTTCATTCTTACAGGCTAATAGGCTCACTATTTCACCAGGTTTTAGAGGTATATTGATCCTAAAATAGTAATTCAATGCATAATAGAAATAATTATATCATATGTATAGCTATATTTGTTAAAATGAATGATAAAATAGCTGTTATACTTTCACAGCTGAACTTATTTTGATTGGATATAGTAAAAGAGTAATTACTTCAAAAAAGTTAGGTCTGATAAGAGCTATTTTTCATAATTATAAAATGCCCATAAGCACTACTATTGATTGCCAAAACTAATACATTTGGCTAGGTTTTTGTTAATAAAATACATACCATACTCCTTCCACAAAACAAGTACATCTTTTATCTAAATCATTTTTCAATCTTAGTTCTAACTTCATGGGATGGGATGTTATTGATAAAATTTCACAGCGCTGCATACTACTTAAATCCAAATCTTCTTTACAATCCTAATAATAAACAAAATAATTAAATAAATATCTGCAACACTTTAACAACAAAAAAAATATTACAATACAACAAAACATTTTTATTGACTCTAATCAGATTAAATTCAAGCATAATAAGGGCTTTCTTTAAAAAATGCTTACATAAGTAATTTTTATTCTTTATTTCGCATAACATATGATTTTAAAATCCTAATTAACTTAAATAGCATAGCCATATAATCTGTTTATTATTGAAAGAAAGAAACTTGTAGCTTTATATTGCATGCCAGTAGAATGAATCAACTCCATAAACCATACAATATTCCCTACCTCATCAACTTCACCAATCGCCCATTCTTCACCAAACAGATCATCAACATTTCCGTCAATTTGTTCAAACTCCAACACTCTCACAGTGGAACCACATTTTGATGGTGAACTCTCATTTAATCGCAATGGGAATTCTCTCAAGCTTGGTGATCCTACACTATCTGGGAAAAGGACAGTTGTATAAATAAATAAATGCTATAATGTTCCCACGTGTTTTATTTATAACTAGGTAAATGAACATTAACAGTATGCAGGGTCAATTTAATAAAAAATCAAGTGAAACTAAATATTTTCTTTTGTTGCTGCAATAAGTGAAATTATTAAACACAGATATTTTTCATTACTAACTTAAGAAAAATGTGATGAGAAATTATTTTCAAATAATTATATTGTATGTTTGAAAGCTAAAACATAGCAACATAGATACTTACTTTTTGGACTTTTAATTAATGGGGCATTTGGACTTTTTTCAGGTGTCCTTAAAACTTTAATCCTTTTATTTGCTTCATAATTTTTTGCATTTGAAATAACTTTGTTAGGTGACATACTTTTAGAATTTCTTTGTTTTCCATGGTCAATATTTGATAGGGGTGATCTGTTTTTGGTATTAATACTTTTAAAATCAAGTGCACAGTCATCACTGCTAGTTTCATTGCACTTATATTTTTCCTGAATGGATTTTTCACTCTTAGTATTTTGTTCCACTTTACATTTCTTAAAAATATTAATATCTAAATTCTCTTTTACTGGTGATTTTTTTAAGTTACGGCGTTCTTCTTGTGGAGGAGATGTTGCTTTACGTTTTCCCAGTTTTATTTCATCAATCGTTATATTCTCTGAAGATTTCTTTTGTATTCCTTTAGGTGGAACTTTGAAAAAATGTGTGATAGACTTTTGACCGTTAGTCGCTTGAGGCTGCACCTATAATATGACAATTTTAGTTTTTAAATAGGTTTTTATTGCATTATTATATGTACATTGTAAGTCGTATAATTATTATTTATAAACTTACCTTCTTCAAACTCAAACCTTTAGGCATCTTATCTCTTCAAAAATAATGCTCCTAATCAAAAATAGACGTGAAGCATGTTAACAATATATAATCTTATATGATAAATAATCAATTGCCAATGATTTGCTTGAATATTAATACTTTATTCTTGTAAAATATCAATCAATGAATATTATTTACAATTATAACCCCGCGAAATTTGCAAATTTTGACCATTGACATTTGACATTTTGAAAGTGTCACTTTGATTCCACAGAGAGCCACAGACTTACAGAAAAAAATAATACCATTCACCTTAAGTCAAACCTCATCTCATATTATAATAAGAATGATCTAATAAAAAATATTAATTAAGTTTATTTAACCTTATTACCCGAAAACACGGCAAAACACAAATAATAAGTAATGATATAATTATAGTATAACATACTAATAGCGTGATAATAGCAATGCTCGCGTCACGATGGTTCACGTTCACACGGTGTCGCGGTTTTCTCTACCGAATCGGTTTTTGCAGGGTTCGGAATTCACACATGCATAATTTCAGATGCGATGCATTGGTATAGTGCACAGTATAGTGCATTCAATATGTATGCGATAAGGCGATCCTTATGCCTTCCTCCATCTGTGCTTCACAGACACGCACGCGCTCTTGCAAGAAAAGAACCGGATGGTGTTTATATACGGGATCTCTAGATAAGAGGCCGTCGGATACAAAAATTCAAGATGTGTTTTCAGGTAGCTGAATAGCTGTGTGAATACATCCTTCGGTTTTTCCAGATCCGATGAAAATAAGATTCGGCAAATCGTGTCTCTGTGTGAACGTAGGGTTAGGTGCAAGGGGTGTTTTTTTGTGACAGTGACACTGGACTGACATGCGTCTCCATCTGTGACTGACAAGTGACACTTGACGTGCTTGACACTTGACAGATCTGCTGGTTCACAATTCACATGTGTTTATTTTTGTAATATTCACACTTCTAATGGTTAAACATTTAATTTATTTTTGTGAATTTTATAAAACAAACATTTGTGGAAATGTCTAGGAGACCCGAACACCAAGCTCCCCCGGAAGTGGTAAAGTGACGTCCTGACTTGATTTTTTGAAATTGTATACGTACTTAAAACTTTATTTGTATTTCAAACATTCTTCTTAATTTTCAGTTTTATAACGAAGATGAAGCTCGAAAATATACACAGAAGTAAGTAAATAATAACATATGACTTAAATTTGTCAATCCATATATTTTGTGAAATATGAGTACCTAAAATTTATTTCAAAAGAACCTCTTGAGCCTGGAGGAATAAGGAATGAACCTCTTGAGCATAATTTTTAATATTAAATCTGCATTGTTAGTGTATTTGTTACATGTTTGTGCTTCAGCTCTAGAATTATAGACATTCAAGCACAAATGACAGAAAGATGTATTGAGTTACTGTTGTTACCGGAAGACTCTCCCTGCTTGCTCTTAGACATTGGCTGTGGTTCTGGACTCTCAGGCTCTGTGCTCGAAGAAAATGGCCATATGTGGATTGGAATTGATATCTCTGAAGCTATGTTAGGTACGTTTTTTCCATAATAACAGCAACATAAAAATGAAAAGAGTGCAAATATAAATGCCAATCAATGAAAAAAGTATTGAAGGTGTTTCGAAATATACTGTAATGAAGGTTTTCTATCATCTTATAATATAATTTTAAATTGAAGTTAATTTATTTATTGAAGTATTTTTGAATAAATATTGTTTACCTATAAATATAAGATTAAATGATATTTTCAGATGTAGCAATAGAAAGGGAAATAGAAGGGGATGTAGTCCTATCTGATATGGGCCAAGGAGTTCCTTTTAGACCTGGCAGTTTTGATGGAGCTGTCTCAGTATCGGCCCTTCAGTGGTTATTTAATGCTGACAAAAAATCACATAAACCAGTCAAAAGATTATACACATTTTTCAGCAGCTTATATGCATCACTGGTATTTACATAACACTTAAATATATTATAATTTTTTTATATGATAAATTAACATAATTTAAGCTTGTTTTATAATTGACTAGCTGCTCCGCGCGGTTTCACTCCCGTGGCGGCTCCACTCCTGTTAGTCGTAGTGTGATGATATAAAGCCTATAACCTTCCTCAATAAATGGGCTATCTAACAACGAAATAATTTTTCAAATTGGACCAGTAGTTCCCGAGATTAACGAGTTCAAACAAACAAACTCTTCAGCTTTATAATATTAGTTTTAATGATCAATTTACTTGATCAAATGAAGTTGTTGTAAGTTAAATAGAATTATTATGTAATTGTATATATTTGCATAGCCATGAGCCATCCAAACTATTGTCTTGTATAGTTGTAGTGATTTGCATTTTTTTTTTTAATATTTTTTTGTGTTTGTAATATTTTTTTGTATTTCAGTCTAGATCAGCAAGAGCAGTATTTCAGTTCTACCCAGAAAATGAGAGTCAATTAGAGTTACTGACATCACAAGCAATGAAGGCTGGTTTCTATGGAGGTGTTGTTATAGATTTCCCCAATTCAGCAAAAGCAAAGAAATTCTTCTTAGTACTTATGACTGGTGGGGCCGCACCTTTACCAAAAGCTCTAGGTATTTTTATAAATAAATTATATTACATTCAATATAATTTTTTTCAGATTATTTTGGACAATTTATAGATACCTTTTTATTTTATTGATATAGGTACAGATGAAGGGGATGACAACAATCTTGAAATAAAATATGCAAGGCGAGAAGCGTCTAAGAAAGCTCGGGGTAAACCATTAAAAAATACAAGAGCTTGGCTTTTAGAAAAGAAAGAGAGAAGACGGAAACAGGGCAAAGAAACCAAACCGGACACAAAATATACTGGAAGAAAAAGAAGTGGCAGATTTTAAATACCTATATTTATCTAGTTTATAAGAATATAAAACAAATTTATTGAAGAACATTTTTGTTATCTTTTCACAATATACTTCCAAACAGTATCAACACCATGTCCTATTGTTTCTATAGGCACCATGTTTGGTAAGGGAAACCTACATACAACTATTACAGTTTCATTTTCTACTTCCTTTAACACCTTTTTTTCAAAGTCATTCATCATTTGTTCAACTCCAAAAATAACAATGTTGTTATATGGCTTCAAATCAAAAGTCCATAAATTTCTTTTGAAAAATCTCGTTTTGTTAAACTGTTTATTAAAAATAGACGCTATTCTCGAGTAATACACCAAAACTGAGTTTAGTTCTACACCATCTGCTGCGAATCCAAGCTTTGCAGCCGTAAAAACAATTCGACCATCGCCTGAACCGACGTCTAGCAAGGTGCCTTTTCGACCTTTCAGAGCTTTTGATACTCCAAGTAATTGTTCTGTAGTAGCCGGCACGTAAGGTAGACATACTTTTCGAAAAGCTGGAGATACAAATGGTATGCATATAATACTGACTCCAACCGCTAAACCTCCAGTTGCATATATAAGCGTCTTTCCTACAGAAGATAGTGTCGCATTATTTTTCGTCCCCGAATCCTCTAGTAATGATAAATCCATAACTTTAATTCAAAAAAGATTATTGTTATCAAAATAGAGTACATTTACGAGGTTATAAGTATAAAATTTGACATTAATCAGCTGTTAGTCTTTTTTTTTTTTGGTTTTCATGGTAAGAAGATGTGACTATTTGCCAGTGTCAAGTATGAAGCTGTTAGTTGTCAGTTGTCCTTGTCACTATGTGTTAAAAGGTTCTTTCAAATTAGACTATTTGAACATGTAAACTGTATAATAATTATTAGCTAATACATTTTTTTTATAATAACTTATCGTATGTATTGTGAGTGGCTTTATAAGCGGAGAATTTTCTGAATATCCAATCAGTCTATCTATTTATGAACGCGACGCTATTACTTGCCAATGTCAATAATTGACATTTGGCTATTGGCATTCGAGAATTGAGATTTGAGTGTCAAAAATTACGGGTCGGCTTCTGTCTTCTGGATTTAATGTGTTTAATGTGGATCTAAATTCTAATACCTAGGTAACTAATTGATTAGAGATTGTACTGATTATATTATTTTTCAGTCAAGATAATTCTTTAAAATGACTGCATTCGAGGAGTTTGGTGTCCTCCCTGAAATAGGGAAGGCAATTGAGGAAATGGATTGGACGTTACCGACAGATGTTCAAGCAGAAGCAATTCCTCTCATATTGGGTGGAGGAGATGTTTTAATGGCTGCAGAGACCGGTAGCGGAAAAACTGGTGCATTTTGTTTGCCTATAATTCAAATAGTGTGGGAAACACTGAAAGATATTCAAGAAGGGAAAACGAGTAAAATTATAACGCAAACGTCCACAGAATGGACAATGTCATTTTTTGATCGAACCGAAGCTTTAGCGGTTACTCCAGATGGCTTGCGGTGCCAGTCGAGAGATCAAAATGGCTGGCATGGCTGCAGAGCTACGAAAGGTGTTCACACAAAAGGCGCTTATTATTATGAAACTACTGTTACCGATGAAGGTCTATGTCGAGTAGGCTGGTCAACTCAAGCGGTGAGTTAAAATTGCAACCTATAATATTAAATGTCACAGCTTGCCAACAAAACAAAATATATAAGACAGCTGGTTAATTGATATCCTAGCCCCTATTCAACCGTTAGCCTGAATGACATTCAGCCATGAAATGAAGCTATATCTGTATCTTTAATATTTAACAACTTTAGTAAACATTTTGTCCTAATATGTAATTATTTATTATGTAATTGAAATTAATTACATCTATCTTTCTTCCAGGCAAGACTAGATTTAGGTACTGATAGACTCGGATTTGGATTCGGTGGCACAGGCAAAAAGTCAAATGCAAAACAATTTGATGATTATGGTAGTGCCTTTGGAAAAAACGATGTAATTGGTAAGAAATAAGTTTTTAAATGCCTATGAAACATAAATTATAATGGTAATAATATCATGTATTTTTGTTATAGGTTGTATGTTAAATTTGAATAATGGTGAAATACAATACACTAAAAACGGAGAATCATTGGGGGTAGCCTTTAAGCTGGATCAGTCTCGCAGGTCAGATTGTTACTTCCCTGCTGTTGTATTAAAGAATGCCGAGATGAGCTTTAATTTTGGTGCAACACCATTTAAGGTAATCAATCTATGCTTTGTCATCTGTGTAAATTAATTTGCTGCTCAGTGTGATACCATATAAAAAATATTTAATATTGATAAAGAATGTTTTCCATTATTTTGTATCATAGTTTTAAGCTTCCTCTATAGCTTTAAATATTTTTTTATATTATACTAGATTTCCGCCCGCGGCTTCGCCCGCGCAGTCAAACAAAAACCCGCATAGTTCCCGTTTCCGTGGGATTTCCGGGATTGCGTAATTTTCCTGGGATAAAAAGTAGCCTATGTCCTTTCTTGGGTATCAAAATATTTCCATACCAAATTTCATGAAAATTGGTTCAGTAATTTAGGCGTGATTGAGTAACAGACAGACAGACAGAGTTACTTTCGCATTTATAATGTTAGTATGGATTATTGGTATATTTCAATAGCTATAAAATAATAATAGTTAAAGTATGTATTACATTTTTCTTGCAGTACCCACCACCAAAAGAATACATAGCTATTTGCCAAGCACCAAAGGATTTTGTGAAAGTTAATATTGTGTCTGCTGGTGCAGCAACCGGAGCTACAAAACCAGTGAATAATGCACCACAAGCAATTATTATTGAGGTATTTAATAGAATAGAATAATTAATAAAAGTAAATGAGACTTATAAATTTATAAAGAATAGAAAAAATTCGATCACGAGGCGGGACTCGAACCCGCATCCTTCGCGCCATTCCGGGGCGGATGCCTAACCAACTCAGCCACTCGTGACCCGCCTGAGTAATCGAATTTATTCTATCCTTTCAGTTTTATGTGTCTTAAGGGACACACCGCGCGCCATCTATTGAGAAGATTTAACAACCATCTCAACCAATATGAAGCACTTTTCAGTGAATACAATATTGTAACGATGGAACACGACCTTTTCTTGAATTTATATTTTTTGGTTTTTATGGCATTCAAATGCTTTATAAATATAAATTTATAAAGAATAGAAAAAATTCGATCACGAGGCGGGACTCGAACCCGCATCCTTCGCGCCATTCCGGGGCGGATGCCTAACCAACTCAGCCACTCGTGACCCGCCTGAGTAATCGAATTTATTCTATCCTTTCAGTTTTATGTGTCTTAAGGGACACACCGCGCGCCATCTATTGAGAAGATTTAACAACCATCTCAACCAATATGAAGCACTTTTCAGTGAATACAATATTGTAACGATGGAACACGACCTTTTCTTGAATTTATATTTTTTGGTTTTTATGGCATTCAAATGCTTTATAAATATAAATTTATAAAGAATAGAAAAAATTCGATCACGAGGCGGGACTCGAACCCGCATCCTTCGCGCCATTCCGGGGCGGATGCCTAACCAACTCAGCCACTCGTGACCCGCCTGAGTAATCGAATTTATTCTATCCTTTCAGTTTTATGTGTCTTAAGGGACACACCGCGCGCCATCTATTGAGAAGATTTAACAACCATCTCAACCAATATGAAGCACTTTTCAGTGAATACAATATTGTAACGATGGAACACGACCTTTTCTTGAATTTATATTTTTTGGTTTTTATGGCATTCAAATGCTTTATAAATATAAATTTATAAAGAATAGAAAAAATTCGATCACGAGGCGGGACTCGAACCCGCATCCTTCGCGCCATTCCGGGGCGGATGCCTAACCAACTCAGCCACTCGTGACCCGCCTGAGTAATCGAATTTATTCTATCCTTTCAGTTTTATGTGTCTTAAGGGACACACCGCGCGCCATCTATTGAGAAGATTTAACAACCATCTCAACCAATATGAAGCACTTTTCAGTGAATACAATATTGTAACGATGGAACACGACCTTTTCTTGAATTTATATTTTTTGGTTTTTATGGCATTCAAATGCTTTATAAATATAAATTTATAAAGAATAGAAAAAATTCGATCACGAGGCGGGACTCGAACCCGCATCCTTCGCGCCATTCCGGGGCGGATGCCTAACCAACTCAGCCACTCGTGACCCGCCTGAGTAATCGAATTTATTCTATCCTTTCAGTTTTATGTGTCTTAAGGGACACACCGCGCGCCATCTATTGAGAAGATTTAACAACCATCTCAACCAATATGAAGCACTTTTCAGTGAATACAATATTGTAACGATGGAACACGACCTTTTCTTGAATTTATATTTTTTGGTTTTTATGGCATTCAAATGCTTTATAAATATAAATTTATAAAGAATAGAAAAAATTCGATCACGAGGCGGGACTCGAACCCGCATCCTTCGCGCCATTCCGGGGCGGATGCCTAACCAACTCAGCCACTCGTGACCCGCCTGAGTAATCGAATTTATTCTATCCTTTCAGTTTTATGTGTCTTAAGGGACACACCGCGCGCCATCTATTGAGAAGATTTAACAACCATCTCAACCAATATGAAGCACTTTTCAGTGAATACAATATTGTAACGATGGAACACGACCTTTTCTTGAATTTATATTTTTTGGTTTTTATGGCATTCAAATGCTTTATAAATATAAATTTATAAAGAATAGAAAAAATTCGATCACGAGGCGGGACTCGAACCCGCATCCTTCGCGCCATTCCGGGGCGGATGCCTAACCAACTCAGCCACTCGTGACCCGCCTGAGTAATCGAATTTATTCTATCCTTTCAGTTTTATGTGTCTTAAGGGACACACCGCGCGCCATCTATTGAGAAGATTTAACAACCATCTCAACCAATATGAAGCACTTTTCAGTGAATACAATATTGTAACGATGGAACACGACCTTTTCTTGAATTTATATTTTTTGGTTTTTATGGCATTCAAATGCTTTATAAATATAAATTTATAAAGAATAGAAAAAATTCGATCACGAGGCGGGACTCGAACCCGCATCCTTCGCGCCATTCCGGGGCGGATGCCTAACCAACTCAGCCACTCGTGACCCGCCTGAGTAATCGAATTTATTCTATCCTTTCAGTTTTATGTGTCTTAAGGGACACACCGCGCGCCATCTATTGAGAAGATTTAACAACCATCTCAACCAATATGAAGCACTTTTCAGTGAATACAATATTGTAACGATGGAACACGACCTTTTCTTGAATTTATATTTTTTGGTTTTTATGGCATTCAAATGCTTTATAAATATAAATTTATAAAGAATAGAAAAAATTCGATCACGAGGCGGGACTCGAACCCGCATCCTTCGCGCCATTCCGGGGCGGATGCCTAACCAACTCAGCCACTCGTGACCCGCCTGAGTAATCGAATTTATTCTATCCTTTCAGTTTTATGTGTCTTAAGGGACACACCGCGCGCCATCTATTGAGAAGATTTAACAACCATCTCAACCAATATGAAGCACTTTTCAGTGAATACAATATTGTAACGATGGAACACGACCTTTTCTTGAATTTATATTTTTTGGTTTTTATGGCATTCAAATGCTTTATAAATATAAATTTATAAAGAATAGAAAAAATTCGATCACGAGGCGGGACTCGAACCCGCATCCTTCGCGCCATTCCGGGGCGGATGCCTAACCAACTCAGCCACTCGTGACCCGCCTGAGTAATCGAATTTATTCTATCCTTTCAGTTTTATGTGTCTTAAGGGACACACCGCGCGCCATCTATTGAGAAGATTTAACAACCATCTCAACCAATATGAAGCACTTTTCAGTGAATACAATATTGTAACGATGGAACACGACCTTTTCTTGAATTTATATTTTTTGGTTTTTATGGCATTCAAATGCTTTATAAATATAAATTTATAAAGAATAGAAAAAATTCGATCACGAGGCGGGACTCGAACCCGCATCCTTCGCGCCATTCCGGGGCGGATGCCTAACCAACTCAGCCACTCGTGACCCGCCTGAGTAATCGAATTTATTCTATCCTTTCAGTTTTATGTGTCTTAAGGGACACACCGCGCGCCATCTATTGAGAAGATTTAACAACCATCTCAACCAATATGAAGCACTTTTCAGTGAATACAATATTGTAACGATGGAACACGACCTTTTCTTGAATTTATATTTTTTGGTTTTTATGGCATTCAAATGCTTTATAAATATAAATTTATAAAATTTATAAAAATTTATAAATTAAATTTTATATTAATTTAAAAATATATTTTAAAAATTTATAATTTATAAATTTATAAAATATAAATTCAAGAAAAGGTCGTGTTCCATCGTTACAATATTGTATTCACTGAAAAGTGCTTCATATTGGTTGAGATGGTTGTTAAATCTTCTCAATAGATGGCGCGCGGTGTGTCCCTTAAGACACATAAAACTGAAATGATAGAATAAATTCGATTACTCAGGCGGGTCACGAGTGGCTGAGTTGGTTAGGCATCCGCCCCGGAATGGCGCGAAGGATGCGGGTTCGAGTCCCGCCTCGTGATCGAATTTTTTCTATTCTTTATAAATTTATATTTATAAAGCATTTGAATGCCATAAAAACCAAAAAATATAAATTCAAGAAAAGGTCGTGTTCCATCGTTACAATATTGTATTCACTGAAAAGTGCTTCATATTGGTTGAGATGGTTGTTAAATCTTCTCAATAGATGGCGCGCGGTGTGTCCCTTAAGACACATAAAACTGAAAGGATAGAATAAATTCGATTACTCAGGCGGGTCACGAGTGGCTGAGTTGGTTAGGCATCCGCCCCGGAATGGCGCGAAGGATGCGGGTTCGAGTCCCGCCTCGTGATCGAATTTTTTCTATTCTTTATAAATTTATATTTATAAAGCATTTGAATGCCATAAAAACCAAAAAATATAAATTCAAGAAAAGGTCGTGTTCCATCGTTACAATATTGTATTCACTGAAAAGTGCTTCATATTGGTTGAGATGGTTGTTAAATCTTCTCAATAGATGGCGCGCGGTGTGTCCCTTAAGACACATAAAACTGAAAGGATAGAATAAATTCGATTACTCAGGCGGGTCACGAGTGGCTGAGTTGGTTAGGCATCCGCCCCGGAATGGCGCGAAGGATGCGGGTTCGAGTCCCGCCTCGTGATCGAATTTTTTCTATTCTTTATAAATTTATATTTATAAAGCATTTGAATGCCATAAAAACCAAAAAATATAAATTCAAGAAAAGGTCGTGTTCCATCGTTACAATATTGTATTCACTGAAAAGTGCTTCATATTGGTTGAGATGGTTGTTAAATCTTCTCAATAGATGGCGCGCGGTGTGTCCCTTAAGACACATAAAACTGAAAGGATAGAATAAATTCGATTACTCAGGCGGGTCACGAGTGGCTGAGTTGGTTAGGCATCCGCCCCGGAATGGCGCGAAGGATGCGGGTTCGAGTCCCGCCTCGTGATCGAATTTTTTCTATTCTTTATAAATTTATATTTATAAAGCATTTGAATGCCATAAAAACCAAAAAATATAAATTCAAGAAAAGGTCGTGTTCCATCGTTACAATATTGTATTCACTGAAAAGTGCTTCATATTGGTTGAGATGGTTGTTAAATCTTCTCAATAGATGGCGCGCGGTGTGTCCCTTAAGACACATAAAACTGAAAGGATAGAATAAATTCGATTACTCAGGCGGGTCACGAGTGGCTGAGTTGGTTAGGCATCCGCCCCGGAATGGCGCGAAGGATGCGGGTTCGAGTCCCGCCTCGTGATCGAATTTTTTCTATTCTTTATAAATTTATATTTATAAAGCATTTGAATGCCATAAAAACCAAAAAATATAAATTCAAGAAAAGGTCGTGTTCCATCGTTACAATATTGTATTCACTGAAAAGTGCTTCATATTGGTTGAGATGGTTGTTAAATCTTCTCAATAGATGGCGCGCGGTGTGTCCCTTAAGACACATAAAACTGAAAGGATAGAATAAATTCGATTACTCAGGCGGGTCACGAGTGGCTGAGTTGGTTAGGCATCCGCCCCGGAATGGCGCGAAGGATGCGGGTTCGAGTCCCGCCTCGTGATCGAATTTTTTCTATTCTTTATAAATTTATATTTATAAAGCATTTGAATGCCATAAAAACCAAAAAATATAAATTCAAGAAAAGGTCGTGTTCCATCGTTACAATATTGTATTCACTGAAAAGTGCTTCATATTGGTTGAGATGGTTGTTAAATCTTCTCAATAGATGGCGCGCGGTGTGTCCCTTAAGACACATAAAACTGAAAGGATAGAATAAATTCGATTACTCAGGCGGGTCACGAGTGGCTGAGTTGGTTAGGCATCCGCCCCGGAATGGCGCGAAGGATGCGGGTTCGAGTCCCGCCTCGTGATCGAATTTTTTCTATTCTTTATAAATTTATATTTATAAAGCATTTGAATGCCATAAAAACCAAAAAATATAAATTCAAGAAAAGGTCGTGTTCCATCGTTACAATATTGTATTCACTGAAAAGTGCTTCATATTGGTTGAGATGGTTGTTAAATCTTCTCAATAGATGGCGCGCGGTGTGTCCCTTAAGACACATAAAACTGAAAGGATAGAATAAATTCGATTACTCAGGCGGGTCACGAGTGGCTGAGTTGGTTAGGCATCCGCCCCGGAATGGCGCGAAGGATGCGGGTTCGAGTCCCGCCTCGTGATCGAATTTTTTCTATTCTTTATAAATTTATATTTATAAAGCATTTGAATGCCATAAAAACCAAAAAATATAAATTCAAGAAAAGGTCGTGTTCCATCGTTACAATATTGTATTCACTGAAAAGTGCTTCATATTGGTTGAGATGGTTGTTAAATCTTCTCAATAGATGGCGCGCGGTGTGTCCCTTAAGACACATAAAACTGAAAGGATAGAATAAATTCGATTACTCAGGCGGGTCACGAGTGGCTGAGTTGGTTAGGCATCCGCCCCGGAATGGCGCGAAGGATGCGGGTTCGAGTCCCGCCTCGTGATCGAATTTTTTCTATTCTTTATAAATTTATATTTATAAAGCATTTGAATGCCATAAAAACCAAAAAATATAAATTAAATGAGACTTATTTGTATTTTGCTCAAGGTCTATATTAAAGTAGTTATTTTATAATTTTGTATATCATAATATCTATGCTTATAAGACTATTCTGTCTATCACAAAAAAAAATGTTTATTTATAAACCAATCCAAAGAAATGTTTGATGATCTATTCACATAACTGTTTGTTAATACAAATTCATAATTCTTGCAGCCTTCAAGAGAGTTAGCAGAGCAAACTTGCTCTCAAATTACTTTATTCAAAAAGCATCTAGATAATCCTAAAATTAGAGAACTTCTAGTGGTTGGTGGAATAAATGTTAAGGATCAAATAAATCAATTGAATTCTGGTGTGGACATTGTGGTGGGAACACCTGGGAGACTTGAGGATCTTATACAAGGAGGTATGTGAATTTTACAATTAGTTTTGAGAGAATTTACCAAAAAAATTAGGAGAAATGTTATGATTATATTCAGTTGGGAGGAACTTTGTCGCAAAATTATGTTATAGAATATAGGCCATAAATTATATTTAAAGAAATGGGTATTTTTTTATTATAGCTGCATTTTTGTAACTGAATGAATATGTGGTGTAGCAACTACATATTTGCAAGTATCAGCTATATATATGTATGTTAAGATTTCAACAAGCAGTAGCATTATAGTATACAGGATGTTATTGTTAAGTGTGAGGAGGATTAGTAGTTTTTTGATACCTGCAATGGTTACGAAATAATCGCCTGTGCACACTTAATGATTACTCTCTGTATAGTCTACAGGGCATGTTGCACTCAAAATTAATAACATGTTATATAGACATTATAGAGACGTTATAAATTATAATACCTCATCTCATTATTTTATTGTCCATATCCAAAATGGGCAAAAAAACTTGAAATTTTTCTTTTATAAAGCATATTGTTAATTGTTATAATAACTAGTGAGAAATAGACTTCATTTATTTCAAATATTATTTGATTATTACATTACTTCATATTTTCAGGATACCTAGCACTTACTCATTGCCGTTTCTTCGTCCTGGATGAAGCTGATGGTTTGCTCAAGGCCGGATGCGGGGAACTCATTGAAAGGCTCCACAGACAAATACCGAAGATCACGTCAGATGGTCGACGGTTACAGATGGTTGTGTGTTCAGCTACTCTGCATGCGTTTGAAGTTAAGAAAATGGCGGTATGTTAATGTATTTTAAGATGTCAGAAGAATTTTATGTTATTATTTAATTTGTTTATTTCTATACAGATTATACATGTACTTAGTTATTATGCAGAACATAATGTTACACTACAGTTACAATAATAATTAGACACTTTCCATCGAAATTGTTGTTATCTGTTCACATCATATCTGTCAAAAGTTCAAATGACATATTTTTATACAGGAAAAATTGATGCACTTCCCCACTTGGGTTGATTTGAAAGGCGAAGACGCAGTGCCTGAGACAGTTCATCACGTGGTAGTTAATGTCGACCCTCAGAAGGATCGCGCGTGGCAAAATCTTAGAAAGTGAGCTTGAATATTTATATGAACGTGTATAAAAATAAAAATGTGTGCGTGTACTAGTGTACACACGTAAGAAGTGAAACTTCTTCATGACCTTAATTAAAAAAAAATAATTTACTATATGCAACTACTGAAATACGTCGAATCACGCTTGGTAAGGATAAGAAAAAGATGGCGCGTAACGGAAAAATGTCACGCGTAACGAAAAAATGATATACTAAATTTTTTTCCAACCCCGATAAAGAAGTTTCACTTCAATTAATATACATAGTTTGAAAAAATATTAAAAAATAAACGCTTAAGCACATGTAATTATTGCATTGTCATTGATTCTGAATAAGTGCATAAAGTTTGATAATACAATAATTTCATGTATAACTTATAAGAGCGTGTTTTTAGTTTTAAAACTAATTTATGTTATTGAAACTACATATTTACAAATCTTTCCCATTCAACTAATCATCCTTTACATTAATTATAATTATATTATTAATCCACAGACAAATAATGACGGATGGTGTTCACGCGAAAGACAACATTCACAGTGGAAACACGACGCCGGAAACACTGTCGGAGGCTGTGAAGATCCTTAAAGGGGAATACTGTGTAAGAGCTATCCGGGAACATAAAATGGACAGGTATATTATTGTGTATAGGGTTAATCTATACTTAATATTATAAAGCTGAAGAGTTTGTTTGTTTGAACGCGCTAATCTTAGGATCCACTGGTCCGATTTGAAAAATTATTTCGGTGTTAGATAGCCTATTTATCGTAGAAAGTTATAGGCTATATCACGCTATCGTTCACGCTAAGACCAACAGGAGCGGAGCACTGCGGGTAAAACCGCAGGACACAGCTAGTAGTTATATAAGTTTATATCTGAAACGAGATATAAGTAAAGATAACTAGAATAAAACCTTGCTTGTAAGTTAGTGATGATGTAGTTCAAATTGGATGTAATTTGTATTTTTTATCGATTCACAGAGCCCTACTTTTCTGTCGTACAAAATTGGATTGTGATAACTTAGAGAAATATCTCAAATCATTTGGTAATGAGTTTTCGTGTGTCTGTCTGCACGGAGATCGAAAACCCGCGGAGAGAAAATCTAACTTGGAGTTATTCAAGAAGGGACAAGTGAAATTCCTTATTTGTACTGATGTAGCCGCCAGGGGTATTGATATCTCAGGATTGCCGTTCAGTGAGTATTTGAATTTTTATGAAAAAAATATTGAAATATATTTGCTACATTTCAAATGTAGCGAATTTTTTTTGTATTATTCTGGTACACTTACATCACTTAGCAAAATGTCATCCAAATCCGTTTAGTGATTTTTGCGTAAAAGACAAACACACAAACACTTAAAAACTTTTGCGTTTGTTATCTTAAATTTTAAGAGCAGTGGTGGCTCAGTGGTGAGACCTTAGACTTCGAATCGATAAGTCCGTGGTTCGAAACCAGGCGAGCGCGTAGGAAATAAATTGATTTTTCAATTTATCTGCGCATGTTGTAACATCACCACTGCTCGAACGGTGAAGGAAAACATCGTGAGGAAACCGACATGTCGAAGAATTAAAAAGTTCGACGACATGTGTCATCCGCCAACACGCACTTGGCCAGCGCGGTGGATTATGGCCTGTACCCTCATAGGAGGCCCGTGTCCCAGCAGTGGGAACGTATATGGGCTGATGATGATGAATCTTAAATTTTAATATTAATTTCTTTAAAAGAATCTTTTTTTTATAATTAAATTAATTTCAGTGATTAACGTAACACTACCGGACGAGAAGTCCAACTACGTGCACAGGATCGGTCGAGTCGGGCGCGCGGAGAGAATGGGGCTCGCTATCAGCCTCGTATCCACTGTGCCGGAGAAGGTATTGTACACATTGAGATATACATATGGAGACGACACCGCCTACATCACTTATGTTCCGCCCAACATACGCCATATGGCTTAACTGCACGCTCATTTTTTATTTGTTTTAATGTGAAACACATCAAATATGCCTTCGTGTGTGTTACGATATTGCACAAATAATACGGAAAAGTGCAAAGGAATAACTTTTATCGGTAAGTACCTAACTAGATAATAATTTTTAAAACTTAGAGCAAAAAAAATGGCGCACAGATTTTGTTCGTGGTGTCTCCTCCATACGTAGTAATATTATCTCAATGATTGTACATCTATATACTTAATATTATAAAGCTGAAGAGTTTGTTTGAGCGCCCTAATCTCAGGAACTGCTGGTCCGATATGAACAATTCTACAATATCAACGCTAACACCACCAGTAGTGGAACAATGTGCATGAGGCATGTACCTAGATGTTATTCTAAAATAAACCGTAAAATTGTGCGCTAGGATACATATTTAAAAGCTGAATTTATTTATTTTTGAAATTATCTTCTTAATATATATAAATCTCGTGTCACAATGTTTGTCCTCAATGGACTCCTAAACCACTTAACCGATTATAATAAAATTCACACACAATGTGCAGTTCGTTTCAACTTGAGAGATAGGATAGGTTTTATCCCGGAAATCCATCGGGAACGGGAACTATGCGGGTTTTTCTTTGAAAACGCGGGCGAAGCCGCGGGCGGAAAGCTAGTAGTTTATATAATTTCAAAAATGTATTGAAATTGCCCGTATTTCACAGCTTACAAGTGACATTTTAATATTATCGAGTAATATTTTATTGGACGAGTAAATTTAAACCAAGGATTGAAAAATCAGCCCTAAATTTATTATTGTTGATTTCTCATGTAATACTTAATTACAAGGTTTGGTATCACGGCGAGTGGTGTTCGTCCCGCGGCCGCAACTGCTACAACACGAGCCTGATCGACGACCGTCCCAAGGGCTGTTGTATGTGGTATAATGAACCGCAGGTGAGAATTTCATTTATAAAATATCAAAGTTATATTGTTACAAATCATTTCTAAGTTTTTTTTTTTCATGTTGTTGTTTTCGGATCACTCATTCTATCTTAACTATTAGTACATTTCTGACTATATATATAAAATCAGAAAATAGAACTGGCTACTTTTATTTTTTATACATAAATGCTGTTTGTTATAAATGTTGGTAAAGTTACCAAAGATGATTGAGGATGATGCGAAGATAAATATTAATTTTAAATTAATCTTGTACTCTTTTTTAGCGCATACACATCGTATTTTTAAATAGTACTACCAATTGGGATTCTAAAACTTATTATATTTCAGTACTTGGCCGATATTGAGGATCACCTGAACATCACGATACAACAGATAGAGCCGGATATGAAGGTGCCGTGCAACGAGTTTGACGGTAAAGTTGTCTACGGTCAGAAGAGGCAACAAGTCGGCACTGGATATGTGGTAAGATAATCACTACGAAAATTAAACGGATTTTAAACGCGATTCATTTATTCACTTTGCGTGGTCACGGGGACTTGTTATTACAAATTATATTTAATTAATATATCGCGTTTAATATCCGTGAGTATTTCATTTTCTAAATATATATAGTTACCCTCGTAAAATGAAACAAGAAAATACTAAGATAATAACAATTCATATAATTCTTATTTTATATACGACATGCAAAAGTAACACTGTTAGGTTTTTACGCCTAAACTACTGAACCAATTTATAAAATTTGGTACGCAGATAAAGTGCGCGTTTAGTAAGGATATAGCATAGTTTTTAACGTGTATAGTTAGTAGGAGGCAATAAAAGATTAATATTTGCATGAAGTGTTGTCCCGTACAATACATGCAATGATGACGAAGTCACGGGCGCGGAAGTTAGTAAATATTTAACTCCAAAATTTCTTTAGTATTAGATAATTTGCCGCAGAATAATTATTATAAAGTGATAAGGAAATCATGTAAACAATAAGCCTATACATGCGAAATTTTTTTTGGAAAATTACTGAGTGACAAATTTTTACGTCTTGGGTATCTCAATATCATTATTCAGCCTACTGGTAAATTCGTCACTTGTCTGATCACCACTGTCCAGTATAATATTGATTATATTAATTTGTGACTAATATTACAGATTAGTTTCATAGAGACTGCATCTATATATTTTTTTTCTGTTTACAGGATCACGTAAGTCAAATGGCGCCCGTTGTGAGGTCCTTACAAGATTTGGAGTCGCAAGCTCAGATGTATTATTTAAAACTACACCATAATGTAGCAGTTGCTTAATAACTTTTGTATAGATAAACCTCGTTTTTTCAATATTGCATTAAAAATGTATAACAGCTAGCAGCAAGTGACTGATGTAATATGTTTTAATTTATTAATAAAATGCATTTATACCATAATTATGTGACTCATTTCTATCTCCTTTACCTCTGCCTTGCTTTTGTTTTAAACTTCTGAAATTTAATTTTATGGTTAAAACATTACAATGCAATTATTACAAATAAATAGGCAGTAGATATGAGCTTCACAGCAGCAGCAGCTGATTTTAGAGTGCAGTGTAGTTTCATCCAGTATTATTCCTAAAATGCATGTAATATGCAGGACATAACTATTCACCGTCTATTATAGACTAATTATACATTTTAATAAAAAAATATCCGCATTTTACTGAGTAATACATTATTATTAGCCAATGTGTCCTGATACAAAGAACAATATTATTTGCCTGTGAATATAGACAAATTCATCCTGACTAGAATGAGAATATCTAAACAGCTCTAAGCTTATATCCCTTATTGGCTTATTATATCCATACTATTTAATATTATAAATGCGAAAGTAGCTCTCTTACTCTAACTTGATGAGAAATGACATAGGCTACTTTTTACCCCGGGACATAGGATAGGTTTTATCCCGGAAATCCCACGGGAACAGGAACTATGCAGGTTTTTCTTTGACTGCGCGGGCGAAGCCGCGGGTGGAAAGCTATACTATTGTTATCTCTTTTTCGCTTATATATTTATGATTCAATCAACTACATCGTCATCACACTTTGAAGTCTAACTCGTGTGTTAGTGTGGCATTTTCGACGATCTTTGTACATCTTTTTCTTACGGAATAGGGATGTTAATAAAATAAAAAGTATTATTTTTCATAATTTATTTATTTCATTCAATTCTCGATCACTACTGATTGATTAATATAATATTATCATTAGGGCAGTGCGTAGCGGCCCGCATATTAATAATAATTAAGTCTTACAAAATCGCTACTTATGAAAATAGCTTTTCACATTACATTTTAACTATTGTTCGTACTTCCTATATGTATAATAATTCACATACAAACAATAACATGTAAAACAATGATGTATTAAAGTTACTTAAAATTAAAATTTCATTTTACCTATAAAAATATTTCTTTTGTATATTTGGTGTACACGAGTAGGACGTGCGTTTTATTGCAGTTACATTATTGATGGCCATAATTTAAATGAAAAGATACGCGACGTGGAATTATTTCAAGATAAAATTAGATAAAAATAAAACAAAATATATAACATTCCAATGATTTTCATAAAGTTGCATGCAAATCAGAATCAGATGAAAGTTAGAAGATTCAAATGACAGCAAAAGATACTTATTAATCCACGTCGCGTTTACGAGTAACTATGTAGATATGCACTAGCCACTAAGTTATTCAAATATAAATATAAATATAAACATGAACTAAATCTATCGCTATTCAAACGCCCTACTTAATTTTATTAAATAAAATGCAATAAAACGTGTTCGAAAATATATTACTATTACATATAAAAGAATTACGTTAAATATGAGAATACTAACAAGAATTTAAACTAGATATTTTACTTACAGACTCAAAAAATCTAAGCCTTTGTGGGTAGTTATTAAATAACTTTTTGTTAGGAATCCATATAAGGCATTAGTCTAGAATTATTCGGGGAGTAGGAACTACAAAAGCAATATTATATTTCAACATACCGAGTCTTCCTTTAGTTGAAAAGTGACCCTATTTAGGATTTCTATTCAATTCAATAAATTAAGAGAATCAGCATTTTCTTCATCATGTGATTGTATCAAACTATGCAAACCGTTAAAATCCATGAAACTAAAAATATTCATAAAGAACATATTATATTAAGAGATAAATGTTGCTGTGTTAAATAAACGAATTCAACGATTTGCATATTTACCTTCAGATATTACTGAATTAATCGATAATGCCATACTAAACTTAATATGAAAGTATGTCCATCCAAACCCTAATATCGAAATACTAATAATAATTATTATAGAAAACACGTCAAGTCCCATATCATACCAATTAGTCATTAGCGAATTTTTAAACAAAAGTGCACAATCTATTTAAGGAATACCGAAATTATTGCTTGTGGACGGCTATTTTAATCTTAATACAGGAAAATGGTGCAATCGGGAACACGTCGATGTATAACATATTCGTTCTTATGAATGAGTCTATATCACAAACGCTTATAAAATCATTTGTGTTGAATGTACTTATATTAGAGAGATAAACATCAATATTTTTGTCATAGATTATTGCAATTTAACTCTGTCTTTCTTTTAGATGTCCCTGTTGAACTCAATAACAGTTTCCCTCAAAATAAGTTGGTTTTTAATCATTCAGCTGACTTGTGATGGACAAATATAAATTTCTCAAATTATCTATTGTTATGAGAATTCAAATGCATTTGTAAGATGTCAGACGAGGGACAATGGGAAATATTTTCTATTTTTCATTGCTCAGACCATTAGTTTACAAGATCTGCGTCATAGAGCCTCATAACAAATTTTTTGTACATCTTTTAACGATTTACGATATAGTTATGTTCTTATGATAACCCAAATCACAAATTGGTGGATCTTAACACATTCCATGAGAAATACGTATAACGCTCTCGCAAAACTCAACCGCTTAATCTTAAGAAAAGTACATAAACTATTCGAGTTTGTGTGTTGAACTTAATTTGAGAAACAAGTGATTAAATCGTTAACTTAATTTAAAACATAATACTTCAATATATTATGATGAAGCATATTATCCGTAATATACAATATATTATATTCAGTACGTTTATACTTATTTTGTACAAAAAATATCATAGTCTTCATTGGTTTTGTCCATTCGCGTTCTTAGTTAAATAAGGCAGACTTCGAATCAGGGATCCGAGTCTCTTTTTGGCGATTCGATTGTATCCAGAATTTTTCTACCGGTGCAAAATTTCTAAATTACTTCATGTGACATGTTTCATACATTATTATGTAACTATGTCTACGCGTCGTAGTACATGTCACTAAAATAGAAATTGCAACTCACGCAAAACTCACTTTACACGTTTTTTGTGAAGGCTGAGCCTAATAAGGACATTGGTAGATGATTCTCATTTCGGTTTAAATGATTTTCCCATCTACCATTGAAGCATTCAGCCTTCTATTAAACGTACCAATACTCTCGCTTCCACTGGAAATTCTCTAGATCTAACCGCTATTGTATGATATTACGTAAACAGATTCGCAGTTAAACCGAGCATTCTCTACAACTAAATGTTGTTTATTTTGTTATCTTTATTTGCCAAAAGTGCAATAAAAATAGCTTCTCGTTTGGATAAATTATTACAGATGAATATAAATCTCTTTCAGAGGCATCCATACAATTATTATGTTCATAACATGAACTGTTTCTTCAACACTCCGAGTAACATATCACTAGCCTACAATCAAATGTAATCTTCTCTTTTATTAGATATAACCGTAAATACTGATACTATGGAAATACTTATTTTGTAAGTTTGTCTGATCATAAACATTTCCGTATACCTTCGTCTAGGAATACAAATAGGTCATTTGCTCAATATCAGCGCAATGACGTAAATGTATAGCAAATACTCGTCATTAGAGGATTAAAGCGAAACTGCATGCTATCCCATTCGCTCTCATCACTGTAACATAAGCTAGACAGAGACAAGTTTATATTACTCTGTGAAACTTTAAGAAAATCTTTTATTTTCTACTTATTCTTTGGCTAGTTACAAAAATGGGATAGTATGATTTGAAGCTTAATTTTTCACCTTACTCACAAGTTTAATCCTTGTGGCATAAGGCAATACAAGAACCACCCTGTTCAAGTATCAAAACTATTCCTAGGCCACTTGTGTCACTACATAACATTATATTAAATATCAAACCTTACATAATTATAACAAACAAACTTAACAGCTAAGTTTAAATTAATAAATAATCCTTAGTAGTCAAATTGAGATTTCTGAAGGCAATCTGTAAATAAAGAAAATTATATAAGAATTAGATACTAAATAAAATTATTAAAAAAATTGATAAAATTAACTTTTTAAATATTAACAAGCTATGTTTGCAATTTTTATTTGTCTAATATTATTTAAAACACAAACAGTACAATCAGTCTTTTAGGTGTTATACATAATACACTTCACTTAGAAGGAGGCACAACAGAATATTCGAACTCATAATTCACAATACCCACCCAGGTCAAAGCGCAAGCCAGGGGTGGTGACGCAGCGACTCCTTGGACCGATCCCCGTAGTCATATGTAAGCTCCTCGCCAGCGGATATGTCCTGTGCGGCCAGCAACACCAGCCTGGGCCCGTCCACCCACACAGCTTTGGTAGACAAGTTCCCATTGCGAGAGTGGTTCACTAAGCGACCGAGCCGACCCGATTCCGATGTCGCGTCGATACTGTAACATGATTACACATTTTTTTCAAATTTTACAACACTTTTCACTGTTAGGTAGAACATAGCTTTGAAATATCCATAAATATCCATAATAGCAGTAGTAGCATATTTGATTTTCATACAT
Source organism: Colias croceus (assembly GCF_905220415.1). Classification (NCBI taxonomy): domain Eukaryota; kingdom Metazoa; phylum Arthropoda; class Insecta; order Lepidoptera; family Pieridae; genus Colias; species Colias croceus. The sequence continues at coordinate 4,930,188 of NC_059555.1, forward strand.
TATTAAATAAAATAATATTATTTTTTTTAAACAACTGACATAGCAAAACATAACATTTCAGAAAACTGAATCTGGCATATAAGCCTTGTAGAGAAGTTATAGCTTCTACACTTATTTCTTTATCGTTTATCTCTTCTTTTTTCCTTTCTTCTGCTTGAAATAGCCAATGCTTTTCATCTTAATTATATATATCATAAAAAACAAACAAAACAAAAACATACATAAATACTAGCTTACCGCCCGCGGCTTCGCCCGCTTTCTCTTAAACGATTTGAGATTTAAACTACCCTATCTCTCAAGTTGGATCGAACTGCACATGGTGTGCGAATTTTATTATAATCGGTTAAGTGGTTTAGGAGTCCATTGAGGACAAACATTGTGACACGAGATTTATATATATTAAGATAAGATGAAGTAAGGAGTTATAATTTTGCTCATAAAATCATCTCACCAATACTGTTGATCTTGCAGTCTAAAGTAATACATATAGCAGCCAGCGTTGGGATCCTGCGCGTACTTGCGCTCCCGCTCTCGAGCCTCCGCCACACCTACAAGCTCGCCCACATACTCCACTACATACTGGCCGCGGTGGAAAGGACGCGTGGCTATAACTCCACGACCTTTGCCATCGAAATAAGCAACCTGTAAAGTCATTGATATTTTTTACCATCCATCTTTTTTTTGTAATGCATTTACATAAATCTAGATCCACAAAAGTTGCAAGTGTAGTTAGAAGACATAACACCCCATAAATTTCTTATATAATATTATTTATTTCTTATAGATAAATTTCCATATTCTATGTTTAACAAGAATTTTAGTTATTAAAACTTAACTAATCTTTGTATACTTTTGTAATTGACGGCAGAGCAAACGTAGCAGAAATATAGATATTATAGGTGCAAAAATGTAAAAATCACCTGTAACCCATCCTCTTTTTGTTCCCTGATTGCTCTCTCCAAGTCCCTCATCTTTTCAGCCATGACACATTTTGAAGTCTTTCTTACACTGCGTCTCACAGGAAAGTATTCAGTTAATTTATGATTGCTGCCATTCACAGCCTTAGATTCAACTTTAGCAGTCTTTTCAATTGGCGAGGGAGATGGAGGGTTCTCTATTTTGGGACTTTTTAACTCCTCCTTAAAGTATTCAGTGAGTTTGTGACTTTCAGCTGTTCGAGCAGCTGCGCGGGCTGCGCGAGATCTCACATTGATACCGTTTGTCATTATGCTGATACCGTTGTTGGTTTTAAGAGGTTTAGATTTAGTTTCTTTCTTAATTGGTGGTTCTGATGTTACTTCTTCATTTTCAGTTTTTGTTGGTGTTGCAACCACTATTCTGTAGGAAAATAATAGATTTATTATGTAGTTTCACAACTATATCATATAAAAAGTAAAAAAAAAAAGGTTAGTTTTATTAAAAGTACTAGAAGTAAACTGAATATGGCTATTTTGTTAAATATATTTTAAGTACCTGCGCTTTCTATAATTTCTTTTGGGCTTTACTATCTTTTCTTCAAATAGCTCAATGCGATGAGGAGTTTTCACACCCTCCTGGGATGCCATCAGACTATTGACTGAAATATTTTTTAATAAATAAGTTGTAGGTACATCGAATTACAGAAATTATTACTTCTAAAACATATAGGTAATATGTAATTCTATATTAATTTAAATAAAGAACACAAGAGATACTGTTAAAAAAATTAAAACGTTATCTGAACCCACGCGCATCCGTACCACATTGCAATTGCATATTTTAATAAATTATCAAAGGTAGGATTTTTTGGACATAACCTTACTTTTCTACTACCCCCAGGAACAAAGGAATAATAGCTACTTGAAATAAATTACGGGAATAGCGTTAATTAAACGAAAAAGATTCACTCACCTCGAACCATTTCAACTTGAACTTGATTAACACTGAATAAAAGCCACGGAAATGCATCGAAAAAAATAGACCTTTCGGATAAAAACAAACTACACAAATAGGTAGACACAAATTACAAGTGTTTTGTAATAGACCTTGTCAAATTCAACTGGTAATCATTAAACAGCTTGTGTGCATATTTCTAAGATTAAAAACTCTAACGTCACATTTTAAGCAAAATATATAAAACTACGAAAATAAATTAGTTTTGTTATAAATACATTTAAAATCGACAAAATTTATTCCCAAAGCATCACTTGAAATGTCAACTGTTGGACGAGAAGCGACAATAGACAACCATTAAACGCTTTTTTTTTAGAAATGGACGCTTACTTTCTATAGTTTATGAAAGTAAATTAACGGGATAGGTACTTGTGAAGATCCGTGACAGGTAAATAATTTTATTATTGTAATAAATTTGCTTGCGTGATAAGTATGTTTATTACATTCACCATTAAATAATAAATATTTTTTAACAATAATAATTAATCTAAATGTACGGTCTAGGGATTCTGTTTCGGCAAGAACAAGACATATTGGTTCTATACATTGAGCAATAATTAATGGAAATTTTATGAAGAGAATTTACAATGTTTTAATGTGGTTGTGGGTTTCAATATTATTTATGATTATTTACAAGACAAACTGCCACGTACCTATAATACTGTATAATACCTTTAAACGACGTTGTGTGCACGTTACATCAGCTTTAATATGGCTTACAGATTAACAATAAAAAAATATCCATTAATAATCTGGGATATGGGTTTATTTTATTATAATATGTCAGTGTCAGTGTCATTTTGTTAAATACGAGGCAATTTGAATTTATAATTAAATTTGTTTTGCTTTGCATCAACAAAAAAATAGCAACAGCTCAACAGCAAACAATATTAATATTTATTAAATTAGGTATTATTTCATCAATTCTTAGATTTAATAGGCACGATATGGCAAAAAGAACTTGTTATGTATGGGATCAAAATTTATTAGAACAATGTGATCGTTTGCCTGCTGTTACTAACAGAGTAAGTCGAGTTAATTAATATTTTTATTAATGAATTAAAAAATCTAGACAACTCTCTTTAAACAATTCGTTATTTACAGGCTTCTATGATACATAGTCTTATTACAGCATATGAGCTTACAGAAAAGATGCAAAATGTAAATTCTGTTCCAGCAACAGTTGAAGATTTAAAATTATTTCATACAGAAAGGTACCTAGATCATTTAAAAACCCTGGAAGTTATTGATGAAGATTACATATCTCATACGCAAGATGAAGAGTTCGGAATTGGTAATAAAAATGAAACCCAATGTGGATTTAGTTAGACATGTTGTTAGTTATTATTAAAATGATGTATTAATATTTACAGGATATGATTGTCCGCCGGTATGCGAGATGTACAAGCTTGTATCTGTTATTGCTGGAGGCTCCATAACTGCCGCAAAATGTCTGCTCCTAGGCATTGCAGATGTAGCGATCAATTGGTGCGGTGGATGGCACCATGCACAGAGGTTTGAAAAATATATTGTTCTTAATAGCTTTGTATTGAAACAGCAATTTAAAAAAATATATATATAATCGTCTTTGAATTATTTTAGGTCTGGTGCAGAAGGTTTTTGTTATGTTAATGATATAGTGTTATGTATAGAAAAGTTGAAACAAAAATTTCAAAGAGTCCTCTATATTGACTTAGATGTTCATCATGGTATGGTAATATTACATTTGTTCAGTTACTAGGAGATCATTTTTTATAACTCCTCAATCCTATTCATTTTTTGAAGATAGATTTTTGCTTTTTACAAAGGTAGTCTAAAAAAATTAACGTTTTTTTTTCTGAGTGGCTTGGTCTCTTATTAATCTCTTGAAGTCTCTTATTAATGGGGACAATTAAAATAAGATTTGACTATGTTTTAATACATAACCAAAGCTAGCTGTAATTTTTTCACAGGTAATGGTGTCCAAGATGCATACAACTTAAGTAAATCAGTGTTCACACTGTCATTGCACAAATATGAGGCTGGATTTTATCCAGGAACCGGCTGTATAGATGACATAGGCACTCTAACTGGCAAAGGGTTCATGTGTAATGTCCCACTGTATGCAGCATACTGTGATGATACATTTGAATATGTGTTTGAAAAGTGGGTCATGTAGTTGATTTATTGTAAATTTAATTACTAGAAGCTAATTATATTATGGTATCATATCATTTTTGTATGGCTTAGTTTGAGTATACAGACAAAAAATATTAAAACATTTTAAATACATACCAAACATATTTTCTCCTTTTAAAAAACAGCAGTTGCACAAAACCTGCTTTCAAGATGATAGAATCCTGTTCTTAAATGAAGTATTGAGAAAGCATTTTTTTTTGTTTTCAGAATATTTGAGAAAGTATATGAAAAGTTTGAGCCAGAAGCTGTAGTTGTACAATGTGGGGCCGACGCACTCGCAAGGGATCCAAATGGTGGTGCTGGGTTGACAACAAAGAGTTACTGTAAATGTATTAGGGATGTATTGAATAAGAATAAACCTACAGTTCTTTTAGGTGGAGGTATGTTATCTGCATTATTTGGTAATTTTAGTATTTGACACCTAAACTATGCGATTTAACAATAATTATCATAATAATTTTTGAAATAGAGATGAAAATTTTCTATTTTTTTTTTTCTATTTCATAGGAGGATATAATCATAGCAATGCAGCAAGACTTTGGGCTTCTATCACAGCATTAGTTGTTGGAGTTGATTTAGATGAAAATATACCTGAACATGATTATTGGCCACAGTATGGACCTGATTTTATGCTCAATATTCATCCATTACTGACCAAAGATGAAAACTCTAGGAAATATCTAGATCATTGTATAGCAAGAATTACAGGTACACAAAAGATAAAAAAGTCAAAAATAATTTCAATTCACATTAAACAGTAAATATTAACATAACACCTTTTCACAGATAACTTAGAAAAACATCTGAGCTCAAATACGCGCCAAAAACACAAGCAATGCAATCATGATGCAATAGAAGAGGATAATAGTGAAATTGTGCATATGAGTAATCAATTCAAAAAATATAAGATGACACTTTACCATAATAACATGACTAATACAGAAATTAGTGATACCTCCAAGACTGATGTATATAATTTTATTGAATAAATGTAATATGTAATTGTGATATTCATTTTTTTCCTTGTTTTTTTGATGACACAGTTGTAGATTGATTTTTTGCCAATAATATAATAATGTTTATTCGCAGTGTATTCAAAAACTGTTTTTATCAATCTGGTAATTGAGGAAAACTAAACTTGAAGTGAATAATAATGAGACAACAAAATATTATGTTAACATGAGTATGAAAAGTAGTTAAATCTGTTCACTATTTTTTGAATGAACAACAAATGGAAGCAGTTAAAATTCAATTTTTCGTTTTATTAACGCTACCTTGGAAGAAGTATTTAGAAGCTTAGTACCTCGCTGGCAGGAAAGAGGCTTTAAAATTGGTGAGCATCGGTTAACAAATCTTCGCTTTGCTGATGATATTGTCCTCTTTTCCTCTACATCCTCAGAGTTACAAACGATGCTCGAAGACCTGAGCGATGCAAGCCTTAGGGTTGGACTTACGATGAACATGACCAAAACAAAGATAATGACTAATAGCACCAAAACCACCATCATTGTCGAGGGTGGGTCAGTTGCATATGTCGATGAGTATACCTATCTTGGCCAAATAGTTTCTTTCCAAGCAAGACAGGATAAAGAAATTGGTAAACGTATTGAGAACGCTTGGAGAAGCTTTTGGTCGATGAAAGAGCTGATGAAAGGAAAGATGCCTCTTTCACTAAAGCGAAGACTCATGGACATGTGCATCTTACCCATCCTCACCTACGGTGCACAGACTTGGTCATTGACTGATCGCCAAAAGTTCGCACTTGGGGTTTGCCAAAGATCGATGGAGCGCAGTATTTTGGGCGTAAAACTTACGGATCGCGTCCAAAATGAGATACTGCGCTCAAAAACACAGATAATCGATGTTGCTCATAAAGCTGCTGAGCTGAAATGGAACTGGGCTGGCCATGTTTGCCGAATGTCGGAGGAGTTGTGGGCAAAAATTACCACTTTGTGGATCCCCAACAAGGACAAAAGGCTGCGCGGCAGGCCCAGGACAAGATGGCGGGACGAGCTTGATTCCCATTTAGCAGATTGGAGCAAAATTGCTCAAAATAGGGAGAAATGGATTGAGGGAAGAGAGGCCTTTGCTCAGCAGTGGGACAGCCATGGCTCATAATAATAATAATAAATAATTATTCTGAGCAAGATAGCCCATAAAGTGTGTATCAAATATCCAGTTTTATATTTGTATTAACATACTGGATGTCCTTGCTTATGGCAAAGTGATGGTTATATATAAGTAACTAATTAATAATTATCTTACAAAATAAAAAAAGCAACTTGAAAAAAAATATTTATTTAAGGTTCTTTCACTGAACAGTTCAACACACAGCAAGATATATAATATTAATGCATAAACTTATAAGAAAATTAAATAATGTAGTAATCTGTAAAGTGTAGTTGAAAATATGACAACAATATATCAACCAATAATATAAAATATATTTCAATTAATATAAACATATTATTGGTTGATAATCACACATTCTAACAATAGGCGCATAGAATAAACTTTTGTTCTTTAATTTATAAACTGTTGATTCAGTACTCATTTATATATTATTATGTATTTACATATCATATTAATACAGTTTAGGCCAAAGCCACACATTACCTGATGTTCATTGACAATATATGAAATTACAATAATTCAATTTTTTTTTACTTCTCATCAACAGGAAATAAAAAGAGACATGAAAATATTAAACATATCTTCATATGAAACTAATAATTTAAGTAAAGGATCCATAAACCACTTCCCATTCAAATTTTAAAGTCACCCCTAGTCGAAAATAAAAATGAAGCGATTAATTCAAGCCGATCATTATCTATTACATCTAAACTGATTTTACATACAGTGCATAGTGTATTGCAAGCAATGTGGACATTTAATATGATTATTATTTTTATCCCTTTAGGCATAAAAATACATAAACAGCTTTAGCTTAGTATGGTCTAAGATGATTAGAATCTTGTATGAATTACTCAAGCAACAATGTAAATGCAGTTCTTATTTGAATGACTATACTGTTATAATATGTAACATAAGAAATAATAAAATAAGTATCTATTTTTATCTAGCTGAGGCTATAATAACTTCACACAAGCGGTCTAATCACATTAGACTAACTTTGCTGTAAAAATAACTCAATCCATAGTTTAATCTGTTGGTCTCTTTTCACTATGTTTTTTGGTAAATTCCTCTGCATTCTTTGTGAACTTTTTCCTGTCTTTAAGGAATTCTTCAGCTAACTCTGCACGTAAGGGATGTTCAGGTTCTGGATCATTGACAAGCGCAACAAGAGCTTGGATAACTGTAAATTACAAATTTTGTTGAATTTTCATTGCCACTGAAAGCTTTCAGTCAATTTGTTTTATAGGAATATATTTAGGATACTTACCTTGATCAGTCTTAGTTGCTGGTTTCCAATTTTCAGCACTAATGATGGGTAAACAAACTTGACCCTTCTCATCAATGTTTGGGTGATAGATTTTAGTTTTAAAACTTATTTTTGGTGGCTTGAAAGGATACTCTGCAGGGAAGTTAATCTCAATACGGAATGCACCTTTGTTGTAGGGAGGATTGTCCTGTATCAGTCATAATTATTTTAATTTAGAAAAATGTATTATAAAACAATATAATATGAAATAAATTTCATTGTCGCTCATTAGATGTAAAATATAATTTTCAAACTAGGACACTACTTACAGGAACAATCAATCCTTGCCAAGTTAATATATTTGATTCATCAACCTGAATGTCCCTAAAAGATTTCAGTCCAGACTGTCTGATGTCATTGAGCTCCTGAAAAATGAAGATGTAGTGCTTCTAACTTGGTACTTTGTAGATACCGATAGGATTTAAAACCAAATTTTATAATAACTAATCTTATTACATATATATGTGGCACCGCTATCACATTTAAATCGATTTATTTATTTTAATTTTTCTTAGGAAATATTGTCATGAGAGGTTTCACATAAAAATTGCGATCGACCTTACCTTTTGAAGTCTTCTAGTCGCTGCCATCGTAATCTAATTTATAGAATTATAATTACTTTAAAATTCAGAACACACTCGTACTATTATCTTATTAAATAGCTGTCCACTTTAACAACATAATTCGTAATTAATATTGCCGAAAATATGAGTCAGTTCAGTTTCAGTATTGAATGAAATGTCAATGAGGTGTTCAGATGTCTATCGGCAGAATTGAAGGCGGCCATTGTTGTTCAGACTTCAGTTCCGTTATACGGTTAATCGGTATTACGGTGTATCAATTTTATGCTGAAAGTCATCTCAATTTTGAAGTTGATTACTATTAACACAATTATTATATTAACCAGGTTTCCGCCCGCGACTTCGCCCGCGCAATCAAAGAAAAACCCGCATAGTTACCGTTCCCGTGGGATTTCCGGGATTGCGTCATTTTCCCGGGATAAAATATGTCCTTTCTCGGGTATCAAAATATCTCTATATCAAATTTCATAAAAATTGGTTCAGTAGTTTAGGCGTGATTGAGTAACAGACAGACAGACAGAGTTACTTTCGCATTTATAATATTAGTATGGATTTCACGCTCTGCCAAACAACCATCAGTATCACATCAGTATTTGTAGAATATTTCAATACATATATACTTATTTAAAAAGCAAAGGTGACTAATGACTTACTTAATGATCTAAGCTAATGACCCTTTTAATAATCTAAGTAATGACCTAATGACTGATCAGTCACCGCTGTGAATAGTATGTAACTAATACCACGGTCCCAATATACTCTTATTGGTCCATGCCAAGAAGCTTATATCTAATACCAAGTTGGTGTGAAAGGGATAAAAAACATACAGGCGTCATTCAAGGTCATATTTTCTTGTGACAAGTTATTGTTTATAGTGCAATCTCCAGTGTATTAGGCTAAGCGCGCACCACGATTTTAATTTTTGCGACACGATTTCAAAATCGCGCTGTAGAAAATCGCAGAGAGTACGGTGCGCGCACAGCGATAATTTAATAGTGATCCTTACTCACTTTCATCATGGATTTCGTACAAGTTGCTTGTCTTTATTTACTACTTCGGAGGATAAGAAGAAAAAAAAAAAGAAAATTCGTCTATATTGGACTCATTTTTTTACAGCAGATAGAATTCTCAAAAGTTTATTTTATCCATACTAATATTATTAATGCGAAAGTAACTCTGTCTGTCTGTAAATTTGGTATAGAGATATTTTGATACCCGAGAAAGGGCATAGGATCGGTTTTATCCCGGAAATCGGGAACTATGCGGGTTTTTCTTTGACTGCGTGGGTGATGCCGCGGGTGGAAAGCTAGTCAGAAATACAATAAACTTCGGATGTATCCCAAAAAATTCTTTAGCCATTTATAGAATGAAAATTTCGCCAAAAGGCCGCCCTTTGTGCTTTTTTATTTTTTTTATTATTGTAACCTTTATGTATATTTTGTTTCTTGTACAATAAAGTGTTAAATAAATAAATTTAAACCTTTGACAGATTACTGAATTTATGTTTACCAAACAGTACCTACCTATACCACTACGATGTTTACTGTTGGACAGACGAAACACAAGTGAAGTGCCGGCCGGGCCCGAGTGTGCGATTTTATTATCGCAGTGCGCGCGGTACCATACAATTTCATATTCTGCATTTCATTTTTGCGACAATCGCGTCGCGAGCAGTCGCAGCAAAATGTGACAAATCACAATTTTAAAATCGCTGCCATTATTTAATCGCATGTGCGCGCATTGTCATAGTAACTCATACGTTGTATTTCTGCGATAAAATAATCACGCTGCATAAAGTCGTGGTGCGCGCTTAGCCTTAGGCTAAGCGCGCACCACGATTTTAATTTTTGCGACACGATTTCAAAATCGCGCTGTAGAAAATCGCAGAGAGTACGGTGCGCGCACAGCGATAATTTAATAGTGATCCTTACTCACTTTCATCATGGATTTCGTACAAGTTGCTTGTCTTTATTTACTACTTCGCAGGATAAGAAGAAAAAAAAAAAGAAAATTCGTCTATATTGGACTTATTCTTTTACAGCACATAGAATTGTCAAAGGTTTCTTTTATCCATACTAATATTATAAATGCGAAAGTAACTCTATCTGTCTGTAAATTTGGTATAGAGATATTTTGATACCCGAGAAAGGACATAGGATCGGTTTTATCCCGGAAATCCCACGGGAACGGGAACTATGCGGGTTTTTCTTTGACTGCGCGGGCGATGCCGCGGGTGGAAAGCTAGTCAGAAATACAATGAACTTCGGATGTATCCCAAAAAATTCTTTAGCTATTATAGAATGAAAATTCCGCCAAAAGGCCGCCCTTTGTGCTTTTTTATTTTTTTTATTATTGTAACCTTTATGTATATTTTGTTTCTTGTACAATAAAGTGTTAAATAAATAAATAAATTCAAACCTTTGACAGATTACTGAATTTATGTTTACCAAACAGTACCTACCTATACCACTACGATGTTTACTGTTGGACAGACGAAACACAAGTGAAGTGCCGGCCGGGCCCGAGTGTGCGATTTTATTATCGCAGTGCGCGCGGTACCATACAATTTCATATTCTGCATTTCATTTTTGCGACAATCGCGTCGCGAGCAGTCGCAGCAAAATGTGACAAATCACAATTTTAAAATCGCTGCGATTATTTAATCGCATGTGCGCGCATTGTCATAGTAACTCATACGTTGTATTTCTGCGATAAAATAATCACGCTGCATAAAGTCGTGGTGCGCGCTTAGCCTTAGATATGATTAGATATAAGCTTCTTGGTCCATGCTAATACCACACCCCGGACACTCCATACAAAATTATCGTTTTGACAGTCACACTGTAGAGACTGCAAATGTGTGTGTTAAGTGTTAACGCTTTATGGTTGGCACATTTGTTATTCAGAGCACATTTGTGACTAGCGTAAAAAAAATTCGCGTTTTTCTGATGAAATACATCCGTAAACAGCACAATATTTAACCATTTTCTACGAAAAACGATGATCACAAATCCAAAATAATAAAATTACTTTAAGTCAATTTGATTAATGTTGTCAATCTTCGTTGCGTTTCGTCTAAGACGTCGTTGCACAGTATTTTTTTGACCCTTCTTTTGCGACAGCCTAATTTTATTGAATGAACGTATGGATATAGACATGACAAACGCAAGAGTAAAACTCCCATGAAGCTCACTATCATACTTTTCGAAAAAATGCAATCTGAATAAAAAGTACCGGTTATTTATATAATTCAATTTTTATTTTTTATTAATTTTTCTACCATTATAACACATTTTTTTGCTTTGCGAGCGTCAAGGCTAGCCATAGGGCCAATTTTAGATCCATTCGGGGAAGAGCTGTGACTTCGCAATTTCGAGATAATCGCATAAATAACAAAATTTCATTTCTTTTTTTGTGACTGAACTTTTAAGAATTAGCAAATTATTTTTACTTCAAAACATAGTTATATGTATGGACTACTTCTACAAAAAAAACCAATTGCGAAAAGAGCGGATTTCGCGAGATATTAATTTCTGAAAAAGTACCGGTACTTTGACGATTTTTTGTATAAAATCCACAATACAAATTGAACTTACCTATAGAGTTGCGTTTCTCAGATGACGGAATACTACAGAAAATTTGATGAGATATATTGTTAGTAAATTGAAGTGTCTATAACATAATATAAAAAATAAAAAAGTTATAAAAAAATGATTTAAAATTAAACAAAATTTCTTTATGCAGTAAAATTACATCATTTACAAATTAATCTTAATTATTTTTTTATTGATGTTGTTTAACGTTTATCGCGACATAAGGTGTTATAATAAAAATGTTTTTGCTTTAAAAGACTTTCAATAAATTCTCTATTTGTTTGGTCGGATGACATTTAATTAGATAAATAAAAATAAATAGTTCTAATTTTTTTTTATTCAACTCATCCATCAATTGAAATTGCTTTCTCGGGGCACTAGATAACAAGATTACGACTATTTATTTCAACTTATTAGTTGACATTATTGACATTATCAGTATTAAAAAATTGCCTTTGCCCTCTGCTGTTATTGAAATGTTAAAACCATTTCAATTCAATGAAGAAGAGGATGAACCCAACGAAGAAGAATCTTATTGTACTGAAATTGAAGACAGTTCACTCATTCTAACAAATGAAAATGACGTATTTTTAGTTTAGACATTTTCACATTTCATTTCACTCCCTTAGCTACATATTTTTTCCTGCCAAATCCAAGGTCAAGTTTATTTTAATAATTTTACAGACAAGGAAACTTACAAATTTATGTGATCCTCTTCCTAGTATAATGTGGTATAAGTATATATAAATAAAGAAAAAAAATAGTAATTGGGGTACCTACTTACCTTTATATGAAAGCATGAAATAAAAATATTGATAAAGTGTGATTTAGGATTTTATACAAAAAATCGTCAAAGTACCGGTACTTTTTCAGAAATTAATATCTCGCGAAATCCGCTCTTTTCGCAATTGGTTTTTTTTTTTGGAAGTAGTCCATACATATAACTATGTTTTGAAGTAAAAATAATTTGCTAATTCTTAAAAGTTCAGTCACAAAAAAAGAAATGAAATTTTGTTATTTATGCGATTATCTCGAAATTGCGAAGTCACAGCTCTTCCCCGAATGGATCTAAAATTGGCCCTATGGCTAGCCTTGACGCTCGCAAAACAAAAAAATGTGTTATAATGGTAGAAAAATTAATAAAAAATAAAAATTGAATTATATAAATAACCGGTACTTTTTATTCAGATTGCATTTTTTCGAAAAGTATGATAGTGAGCTTCATGGGAGTTTTACTCTTGCGTTTGTCATGTATATATCCATACGTTCATTCAATAAAATTAGGCTGTCGCAAAAGAAGGGTCAAAAAAATACTGTGCGTTGGTATCGTCCTTGCGGGAAATGGGTACCATAACATGGCTGATCGTGCGGGGTGAGGTAAGTGTTTAATTTTGGCGGGAGGCGGAGAGTGTCCGTTCTGTAGCGTTTAGCTACTATTATGTATTCTGTGCTAATACTTAATCTGTGCTGTGAATGGTATTTATGACTAATGGTTGGTATGACAAATTTCTACCCCCATCGGGCATCGTTGCTAAATATAAAAGAAAACTATACACAAGATAGAAGAGTGATCACGGAGTGATAGAGGATGAAAATTTGTTGTGACCTCGCAGGTGATGTGGGCAACAGCTAGTTATTCATAATGTTTAAATTTGGTTGGTTTTCAATCACGAGTTATCTAAAATAAGAACCCGAAGAGTAGTTTCTTTTTGTTCGATTAATGCCATGATTGAGATGATTTTTATCTGCAATTTGTCAAAATTCTTAACGAAGTTGTATAATAGTTTGTATGCTTGTATAATAGTATTGAATAGAATCGTGTGATCTTGAATTAAATTACATTTTCTGATTTATACCACGAGGAGCATAATAATCTCTTATCTCTCATACCTAATAAGAAAAGACTTTGGATTAAATGACCATAAAAATGGGGACAACAAAATATTACACATGACAGAATATATATTTATTCAAATGTTCATTTACAAAACTGGAGCTATTTTCTACTTACGAAAACCCTTTAGTTAGTTTCGTATGGCCGATGGCGAGTAAAAAAGAAAATAGCTTGATGGATTTCAACATTTTGCGCCCTTCCACATTAAACGACGAAAACGATGGATATAAACATACCCATGAAGAATCCGCCGCTGTCATGTGGAAGGGCGCTTTAAGCCAAGAACATGAAACGATTTAAATTAGCGACACAAATGTTTGCATATAAGACACTTAATTTACAATAACAACAGGAAAGTTTAGGCTGGTAGAAACGTAATCGCCGCTGAAATGTAATTTTACCGACTTGGAAATATTTATCGTGTTGTTCATTAGAATTTGTGACAGGTGTGTTGTTATTACACATATCCTTCATACAATCATTCGAGTCGCTATTGGTGGAGCTTTGCAGTGAGCACTTTTCCTCGGAGTTGATGAACGGTAAGAATGTGTTGGTGTTCACTGTATAGCTCAGTATGTAGTTGTGCTTCAATCTTCGTGTCCGCGCTCGTCGTCGCGGCGGCGGTTGCGCTGGCGGCGCCCCCCCCAGCCCTCGCGCGGGCGGTCGCGCTGCCGGCCTTCGCCCCTCGGCGCACCGCCCCGCTGGAAGAACGACCCTTGCTTCTCGAAAATACGCTCGTTTGAATCCACCAAGTTGCCAACCTAAGGAAGATGGAGGGATTAGTTTTATTATAATATTAAGTGAAATTGAAAAATCAAAGTAGTGCAAAAAATTATGTCATAAAAATTGAAATTGGGGTATTTATGATTACAATTAGATAGCCAAAATATATTAAATAAATGTAGTTTAACTATTAAACAATTAAAAATTTAATGAATATAAAAAAGTATAAATTACCTTGTCAGCAAGTTGTAGCGCCAGCGCTTGCATCCTAGTTGGTTCAGAGCGGTGAAGTATCGCACATTCGCTAGGATCATCCAATGACGCAAGCAGTTCTTCATTTATAATCATCTTGGAGACGAGAGAGTGCACGCGTTGGCGAGGCAGTTCAAACATATCGGCCAATGAGCGGAGAGATAAGGATGCGTATACGTGCGCGTACGTAAATAGGTACGTGCGTAGGGACTCTTCGCGTATTAAACGACCAAGCATCGCGCGAACGTTGTCAGCACCTACCATAAGATCCCAAACCTGAAAAAGCATGAAAATAATTTAACATTATTTAAATAGTATGAAAGACAGATTTGATCACTATTTCAGTATAAAGATTTTACAATACCTTATTTAAATTAGACTGAAGCCAGTATAGTTTTATTTAAATACATAAAAATGTACTAATATTTATATTATAAATTAAAATAAAATAACTTAAGTGTGGTACTTTAAATTTTTAAATAAGTAAAAACATAACAACATACCTTAGCGTTCATCTTTTCGTTGACGATGAAGTTGAGACATGCGCGCCAGTCACCGCGACGCATGGCCCGAGCGGCGGCTACAGCGTGCTCTCGCATCGACTCCGGCGGTCCCACGAGCGCTTGACGCTCACTAGCACGTAAGTTCTGGTAGAATGTCTTACTTATCATACGACGGCGGGCATCGAACTCGTGAGCTGCCATGTAAGGTATTTCAATCAACATAGCGGACACCAAATATACGCATTCCAGCAATTCCAAATTAATATGCATGTGGAAGGGCATTTGACGCTGCTTTTCAATTTTCTCCTGTTCTTTAGAGCGCTCGTGTTGACGTTGGGGCAGAAGACCTTGGGCCAGTAATTCCTTGGGTTTTCCAGTCATCATCAGTTCTGCGAGACAGCCGTGAGCTTCCTTCACATTCCCGCGGCGGAATGCGCATAAACCCAAATTGGCCATTGTACGGTTGTACAAAATCTGGGTGCTAGGATCAGAATGTTGAACATTTTCTTGCAAATGAGACATAAGCAGAAGATCGCGTGCTTGGAACCAATTATCGTGCAAAGCATGGTGGTAGATATGAGATAGGATTGCGCGCGTTCGCAGACGGTCCGATTCATCATTTGCATAGATGTATTTACAGAAGCGTTCCATCTTCTTAATCGAAGTCTCCTCACCAGGAGGCAGATCCTTCTTAACCGCGCGTGGATCGAACTTGTAGTAAAGATGGTCGATTTTACGAAGATACGCACGACAGATTTCTTGAGGAGAACCATCTCGTTCTACAACTTGACATACGCGATCAATCAATGCTGATACCCTAACTTCATCCTTCAATCTCTCAACATATTCATTAGAATGGGGGTCACATTCTTTAAGAAGTTTAGTAAATTCATCATCCAAGCGCTCAAGTGCAGTGAGCAAACAGCCACGAACTTGGAATGGAGGAGTTACTAATTGCTCATTTTCCTCAGTAATCATTTCGCTCAGTACCATATCTTCATGAGCTAGCAAAATAGTAACCATATGGTCGACATTTTCAACGAGCCTAGACCAGTATTCTGGTTTCATAGCATCAGACACTTTAGGGTTATAGTCAAAGAGTGCAGCAACAGTTGCAGCACGTAATTTAAGTTGAAGAGCATCCCCAAGATTGTGCTGTTGAGCAACAGTCCTAAGTTCGTGCAAAAGTTCGAGTTGAGCACGGCGATCGGTACGCTTACGACCACGAGCGGCGCTAATCTCACCAAGTTTCTTCACAACTAAGGCAGCATCTATGTCACTATCCTGTTAGAACAATGAAAGCTTTTTTATTTGGATAAAAAAATGAAATAAAATTTCTTTAAATACAAATTTTAAATACAATTTAAAAAACGTAGCTACATGTAAATAATGTACAGAAGACGGCTATTTTCAATGACGTCAAACTCTATTAAGCAACCCAGTCAAAGAAAGTTTTTACTGAGTTGCAAAACCAGATAAAATTATGATATATATCACTATTAAAATACATACCTTAGCAAACATCTTGGGTTTATCGGAAGTTGCTGCACCTTTGCGTACAGTTTCCCACTCTCCGCCATCGTCAGCTGGATCTTTCTTGCTAACTTTGCCAGCTCGTTCACGTCTCTCCCTTCTGGCCCTACGCCTGTCCCTCTCTTCATCATCATCTCTTTCAGTGGTACGCTTCAAGAATCTTTCACGGAGGGTGGTTGCACCTCGAGTTTCATCATCGGAGCTGGAACTGGATTCTGAAGAGCTGCTACCCCAGTCCATTGAATCGGAGGACTCGTCATCTTGTGGTGGTGGCCTACGAGGTGGCTCAGGTGAACGGCGAACTTTAGGCTTCTCTTTAACTTTTTCTTCTTCATCAGAATCGTCAGATGAGGAAGTATCTATAGCAAATAAAAATTAGAATTAGTCACATCAATGAATTAATTTGTCAATTACATATTTTAATTTATGAAACATAGAATGCTATGTGGGACCCAAATTAGCACATTTAATTACTTATTAGACTTTTTATATTGAAGAAACCAAAGAATTACAGCAGTCTTGATTCATGGACCCTCTATACAATGGGCAGCTTGGGTGAATGGATGCAATCATGATTGTGTAGAGTGCCCATAAAATAGTATATCCAACATAAATATTTTAAATATATTTGTTAACAATTTTTGTCTGGTCTGTCTGCCTGCTAGTTGCAGATAATATCTGGAACAGTGGAACTTTTTGATAATATTTTCACTGACAGACCATTTAAGGATACCGAAATCGTCACCCTTCTTCGTATTACCATGACGTGACCTTGACATTTTACTCTCAACCGCCTAATGAAGTTTCACTTCAAAAAAAAATTTAATAAAAAATCTTTTGATCACACTTATGTGATTTACTTCGAGGTCCATGCAAATGTTTATAAATAATGCTTTTGTTGCATCACAAAAATATCTTACCACTATTTTCATCATAAATACTTCTAAGTCAATTTCACCATATTTCATAATGAAAACTTATAGAATCTTGAAATTTTGCAATATTATCTGTTCTGAATATGACAGTAGAGATCATGATAAATTACAACTTAGTACATGCTCAAAATACAATACAAAGTTAAAAACTTGACAAACCTTTACGTTCGTCATCATCATCAGGCAGGTCAGGATTCTCACGGAACTTCACAATTTCAGTATCAAACTCCTTTGCATACTTCCTAAGTTTCTGCCTCAGAGATGTTAATGCTTTACTATTGCCCTTAGACATAGCCTTCCTGCTATCACGGTCATTCCATGCACCCGTTACCCAATCTTCCAATTCTGTAAGGGCTCGGATGAAAAACCTAGGAGCAATTCCATTTTCTTCCTTTTGAATAACTGAGGAAGCACGAGTGTAAGCTCTCTGCAGCTCTTCAAATGATGCTAAGGCAGAGGAGAAATCTTTGATCTTACGATGATTTCTAATTGAGTGAATAATTCCTTCCAATTCCTCATACCTCTTCTCTTTCATAGAACGCACAACGCGTTTGGTTTCCTCTTCATCATCACTAAACTATAAATGAAATGGTAAAAGCCTTAAATGCATATCTGATTTAAAATTTATTTTATTTAATACGAAGTAAACATCATAATTTACTAGCTTACCGTGTATACGGGTGCTGGGGCGCGTACTACCTGCTCCTCTTCAGAAGAAGTCTCTGAATCAGAGTCGGTCCCAGTTGCGAAGAATCGACTCATGATTACTCCAGGGCTCTACGATTACCTGCTTTCAATGATTGCATTTAAAGTTACTCCTTGCAAAAGTTTATGTTATAATATGCACTTATACAATAAATTCAACGTTATTACACGATTGCAGACGGCAAAATGTGTTATGATATTTAAACTAGAGGTTATAATTATAACTTAATGAAAACAGTAAATTATACCTTCGAATATAACAAAAAACACAAGATCCACTTAAAGCACTTGCAGAAGTTGATAATTTCATGAAAACGACATTAAATTCATTACCTAATCTACAAGAAAAATTATGCGCCCACGAAACACTCCACACGTCAAAAGAAACACCGCCTGATAGTGATGTTATCATTTATCGGTTATCGGTATCGAATATGTGTCGAAGACCGACGAGTGATGTCTAACTGCTAGGTATTTATCGGTTATGATTATTATTTTTTATGTATATTATGTAATAAATCTATTATATACGAATTGGTAGGTAGATAATGATAATGATTGAAAATGTTTCTTATTTGTTATATAATAGGCCGTGATCACATAACATAACATGAAATAATACAATAAAATTAATGTGATGTGCTAAACGTTTTAAAGGAAGCTAGCAAATCATTTGCAATAAATATTTAAATTTAACGCGTTTGGTGGCCGGCTGGTTTAGATTTTTTGTATAGAGGTAAATATATATATTTTTTTCTATTATGTATTTCAATTCCATTCAAAATTATATGTAATCTGTATTATTTTTGACATATGTTCTACATTAAAGTGTTCATGAGGATGACATTTGGTCGAGATTCGAGAACTAGACAAAATGGGAAAGGTTATGACGAAGTATGAGAAAATGTTGAATCATTTATAATTTAATGTACAAAAAAGATGTTCTAGATATACGAAAAATGTATATATTATTACAGGAGTAAACGAGAATGGAATTTTCAACTTTGATAGTTCCTTTAACTAATAATATGTGTCGAACTTGTTTAGTAGAATTTGATTCCAATGACGCCGCCATGTTTATGAATATACAGGATCTCATTGAACATGAAATTAATAAAATAAAATTAATAGATATCTTAGTTTTCCTAAATTGCTTGGAGGTATGGTTTAATAAAATATTACACGTAATGTGATTTTCATCAACTTATTTTGTAAAGTAATTATTTATTTTACTTTCAGCATAATGATGAAGAAAACTGGCCTCAAGGAATGTGTGCATCTTGTGTATCGACAGCTTTAATGGCTTATAGCTTTAAACTGAATTGTTTGAAAGCTAATGCCACTCTTTCACAAATATTAACTCTGCAACAACAGACTTCTCAGCAATCTGATATAGACAATATTGATATAAATGTTGTTTATCAAGATCATGAATATGAAGTCCCCCTATTTAGCAGTCAGTCTGTTCTAGATTTTGAATCTAATCTGCCTTCTAATAAGGAACTAACTCCATTGCCTCCAGTCACTGAGATAACATCTACTGAACATCCACCACGAAAAGAAGGAGAGAAAAAATATTCATGTAGCTTGTGTAGTAAATCATTTACCCGCATATATAGTCTGAGATACCATATGGCCACACACAGTGACTTTCGCAAACATTTGTGCCCTAAATGTGGGAAAGCTTTCTTTACTTATAATGGACTAAGTCAACATCTGCGATCACATAGGGAGACAGCCCAGTTCAAATGTGGCTTCTGCAATAAAACATACAAATCGAGGCAGTCCCTTAAAGAACACTTTCGTGTAGCACACTCAAGTAATCGCAAGTTATTTGTTTGTGTTACTTGTGGAAAAAGATTCACAGCAAAGTCAACACTAGTGATGCATACAAAGACTCATACCGGGCAAAAAGAATTTGCCTGTTCATTGTGTCCTAAAACATATACAAGGGCTTCCTACTTAAGAGCACATGCTCATATACATAGTGGAAGTGAAAGACCCAGAAAATTTCAATGTCCTTACAGTAATTGCAATAGGAGTTTTGCAACCAAGCATTCACTGTTAGTCCATATAGCTCACACACACAGAACTGAAAGACCCCATCAATGTGATATTTGTATGAAGGGTTTTGCTACTATGTCAGGTTTAAAGATACATAAAATTTCTCACACTGCTAATAAAGAGGTAACTTGTGAGACTTGTAATAAGAAATTATCAAATAAGAGAGTATTACAAAAGCATATGAAGGTACATGGAGTGAATGAGTGAAAACTTTGGTATTTTGTTTTGTAGATGTAGGCTTTAAATTTGAATATTGATTCAGTGTCAAAAATACTTATGACTGCTTATTGTTTAAATCAATAAAGTATATCAAATTCAACAGCTAGTATTCAATGTGACCCCCTTAATTTTTAATTTATCATGAGTTATATTTTAACATTTAGAATAAAACAAGGCAATAAGATAAACAAGTATATATTTTCAGAATGTACATTTAGGATACAAAAAGGTGAAACAATATGTACATTAATTACAGCGGTAGCATTGAAATAATTGATAAGGTGCATGTTATAGAGAACATAATGAACTAAAAGATAAAAATACTTCCCTGTACCATTGACATTGATCCATCTATTCATTTAAACTAACAATATAACAATCATTTTAATAATAATACATGCATTATAAAATAAAACAAAGGTACAGTTTCTTTTTAGAGTTTAGGAAGTAATTTTGCGTACTGTGTCTTGGAATAAATCTCAAATTTTATCAATGCATGGCAAATGAATGTTAGTTATTATTTGCCAAGTAGCTTATTCATTTGTTTACTTTGGTGACCAATTTTAATATCAGCTGTATCAACTTTATCATGAATTTCATCTATCAAATTGTTCTGAGTTTCAATTTCTTCACCGAGAGCCACACCTAAGCCTTTTAACCTTGAAATGTGATGTACCATTTCATCTAAGTTTGCATCCAACATTTTATTAATTCTCTGTGAGTCAGAAATTGGTTCTACAGTGGCCTGCTCTTGATCCAAGCCACGTAGACGAGTAGTAGGGTGGCTACTGAAGCGTTCCGTTGGAGTGGTTCCACTCCAACCATCCAGGGTCTCATCCAATCTTGCACTTGGACCGGGCTTACTGCTAGTGGAGCTAGGTGATGCCTGGCTTTTTGGCGGTGTCTGGTCTGATTTTCCAGAAAGATAGTTTTTAAAACCATAAAACACTGATTTAATGCCATTCAGGTGTTTCTGACTGTATGTTAAATTTGTGTTTATATCGTCCAGTCTTCTGCTGGTGTTTTGTAGTTGTTCTCTTTGACGGGCAAGTTCTTCAGCAGTAGCAATTCCAATTTGTTCAGATTCTCGCAATAAACCTATGCTTCTCGAAGATGAATCTAGAGTCCTTTGCTCAATTTCCTTCTGTTTTTGAAGCATTGTTTGTCTTTGTCGTTCCAAGTCGGAGATATACGAAGATGTTTGGCATTTAGGCTGGGGGGGCGGCCTCCTGGATGCGTAGCTATTAACGAAAGTATCATCGTCGACATCTTCATCTTCAAATAGATTACTAGTGTTGCTTATGTATCTATGTCCGGACATTCCGCAAGTTCCTCACTTTAAAATAGGTATGTATTGTAATAATCAAACGCAATACCTAACACAATTAAAGGACAAAGACTTATTTTACTCACTCAATAAAAATTATTGGTATCTTACTTAAAATCGATACTGTTTTTTTGGAAAATACACGTGTAAAGTTTGTTTTAAGTTTATATTAATATTTTGTTTTTGGAAAATAAACGATATAAATAGAAGATCTTAGAATGTGTAATCGGGTGTAATTCGTAAAAAGCAAAAAAGTAAATGGTAGGTAAATTGACTACCTACCTACTATTGACGTATGCACTACTGACACCTACTTTTTTTCTTTCATATGTCGAATGGAAGGTAATTGGAAAAAACGGTTATTTAACAAAAAAAGAGCGTAAAGCACAGCCAAGTACGTGTCAGAAGTAAAACTTCTTTAGCAAGATTCAATGATACCAAAATCGTCACCTTAATCCTTGACGTGACGGTATTGCTACGACCACTACGACGTTACCTTGAAATTTTACTCTCAACGCGCCTAAAGAAGTTTCACTTCTGACACATACTTGGCTGTGCTTTAAGCTCTTTTTTTTGATAAATAACCTTTTTTTTGGATTTGGATTTTGGAAAGAATTGATGAAGTAATTCCTGTCACCTGTGGAGTGTGGGTAATTCTTCATCACTGATTGATGCACAGGCCACAGATTGATGACTCCTTTTTATTTTTGTCTATGGTGGCTGATATCGTATGATCGTATCTAATCTGTAGGTTCTAATGAGTTTTGGCCAAGAAGCTTATATCCTTGGATAGCCAGTCCAGCGTATACCTAGTTATAGAGGTCAGTGGGTTTTCGCCGGTTTTGGTACGGTTTTGGCAGTAGTTGGCAGCTGTCAATTGTCATTTTTGTGGATTGTCTAATGTCAATTAATTTGTTACCTAATTGATGCATTTTCATAATATTTTTAATATAAACTTATTATGTACTAACATTAACAAAAAGTTATTTCTCTACAAATAATAGTATGTGATATAGATCATTAAAAAATGTTAGCAGCGAAAGGTATAATATTATATGAACATAATAGTAATTTTGCGTACTTTAATTACAATGTATATTGTAGCTGTGTGAGTTTTGCTTATTTATTTATTTCGGTTGCAGTAAATACTGAGACAGAAGAGCAGAATAGGATAAGATTCCAAGTGGAGCTGGAGTTTGTTCAATGTTTAGCTAACCCCAATTATATTCATTGTAAGTAAAGTCATTGTAGGTATGTAGTGAAGTTTGTTGTTTATCCTACTTTAATTTTATGAAGATGACTTATATACGTAATTAATTTTTTGAAGAAATACTTATGTATTATATATAAAGCCTTATTACTGTGGTTTATATTATTTACACACACATACAATCCTGCACAGTATAAAAATTTTAGTAAGGTGAACCAAAAAATTTGAACTTCGACTTTAGCCATTTATATTCACATAAACTCATATGGTTAAGCTTATGAACGGTTTCACATTAAAATAAGCTGTAACAACTGTAAACTAAGTATTAAATATTAAATTAACAATAAAACTGCTGTGAAAACGAAAAAGTTACATTCGTCCCACTTGGGCGTGAATGTGAATTTCTTTGTGGTTATTGCTTTAAAACTTATAATGGAAAGACCCATTTTATTTTAATTACCTGAATAATAAGTAAGAAAAAGCTTATTTATATTATTTTTTAAAAGTATAAAAATTAAATTTATTATGTGTATTAGTTCTAGCACAAAGAGGATATATGAAGGAGCAAACATTTGTAAACTACCTGAAGTACTTACAGTATTGGAGAGAGCCAGAATATGCAAGATATCTCAAATATCCAATGTGTTTGCATTTCCTAGAACTTCTACAGCATGAGGCATTTAGACGGGAGTGTGTCTCTGCTCAGGTAATTACAAGATTTTGTGTATATGTGTGTGAGCTCAACACTTTATTAATTTTGTTAAAAACATGCAGTGAAAAAGTATAGAAGAAATTTTATTATATAGTAATACACCGACTTACGCTACCCCGTTTTATGCGAATTCGGAGTTACGCGGTTTTACTTATGACCTCTGCGCGTAATACAAATTAGTAATAACAAGTCATTTGACACAAAAATTATTTGGAATGTAAACTAAATATTATCAAAGATTTTAAATGGAAAATAAAGATTTGTTAATTGAAAAAAGATATTGATAATGAGAAGCATTTGAGAGTGCTTTAAATAGAAAAAATTGTTTTGCCTTGGTTCCACAACTATTAAATTTAATACACTGTCATTTTACCAATCTTGTAATAATTACAGGATTGGTTATCCACATAACATCCTAAATCTGCACATAATTTAATAGATAATTTAATCGAGATTAATACTGGTAAAAATAGAAAAAATAAAATTTCCTTGATTCTCATTAGGTTTGCAAATTCATGGATGACCAGGCAATATTGTTGTGGCAACACTACACAAGGAGACGAACCAGGACATTACAACCGCCTGACGCTCCAGCGCCACCAACAGCACCAAATTCCAACCAGCACGGTCCACCGAGACAACAATCATGAAGTGGCCATAAATTGTAACTAATCATATTCAATGTTGAGAACTTTAAAAGAATCTGAGTAAGACAGTGTATTTCAAACAGGTGAATGTGTGTGAGGTAAGTTAGATTTTGTTTATAATGTCTACAGTAAGCTCTATTCCCTTTTTTGTTTTCAAAACTATTAGACGATATTATGTTATATCTGGTTTTAAAATAAATTCTGGGTACGCCTAAAGCAAAGGGGGCGCAAAGTAAGGACTTAGAAAATTTTTGTTCTAAGAAAACTTGGTATACACTCCAATAATTGTAAAAATTAGTTTAAGCTAAAATTAATTCAATAAAATAGGTTTTGTAATGAGCAATACTGTTTTTATTTCACAAATGGTTTAACTCGGTTTCTCTGTCTCGCTACGCAAAGGGCGCGTAATGTGACATAATATATCAGTTCTACTGCACTCATCATACTGAATCCCATGCAGAGGCCCAGTAGTCCTCCTGTATTTGCTGAAATACAAATAATATATGAAAACAAGCTACATAAAAACAAATTGTAATATATAAATTCTTTCCGGTCTATTTTTTGCATCGTCTATGTAATGACTGATAGTTATTGTAATCAAATATGTATAGCTTTTATTTTTACGGTATTTTAACATGATCTATCAATCTATAAAGTGAATCAAGAATTTATCAGGAGAAGAAATTATATATTTTATTTTGTACTCACATAAAAATTCAGTGAGTCCAAATATTTCTCCCTTCGTAAATCTTAGGAATGTCTTATCTTCAAAGTAGAAGTGTATAACCAGCATATTTTTACTGAAATTGATAAAACGTTTATTACATTTTACAGTTCAATATTAAAATGTCTATTCATTATGAAATGCGATTATGAGAAGAAAAATTGCACTGAAGCATTGTCATTGGGCCTGATACCTTTATCATCCAGAAGTTGATACAATGATTTAGAAATCTGATGATATGAAGGTAGATCCAAAAATAACTATCTATGCTGTGTCCGCATATCAATATATTACCCTTCCAATTTTTATCGCGTATTAAATTCCGCAATCAGAATTGAACCTAGTAGTACCTAGTAGGGCGTAGAGCCCTGAGCAAAAACTTCGCGCGAGATTTGGCTGTTGAATTCAGTTTTCAACTGAGAAACACGTCGTGTAATGGATGGATCTTCTCAATAGCAACGTTTGCACGACTGAGTGAAACGCGCGAATTTTTTTCGCATTGCTATCCGCAGTCTTTTAGATTCAATGTGACAGATTTGCGAAAAAAACTGCGCGCGGTGAATACCGGGGATGGTCAAATAGCAAACACAATTTGGAATGGGCAATTTGTTAGATGAACCAAATCTTATTATAACACAATTATAATGGTTCTACAATATTGTTAATTACGTACGTAAAATATTCGGCTGTAATATTGTGCGACATCTGCAGGCTGGTGGCATAGTTCATTATAAGGTTCTTATCGAGTGGTGCGGTGCTCAAGCGTTCTAAGTAAGATAATTCGGTGCATGCGGGAAGGCACTCGTCGCAAGATGTGGTTTGATCTGTTTATTTTAATAGACGAAATAAAATTTATTATAATAAAATACTCGTTTGTAAATAAAAAGTTTTTTTTTAAGTTAAGTTTTGATTGAGGTATATGGATCTTAGCTAAAGTGTAAAGTCTGTCGTAAATAAGTTAACGATACAATAAATAATGGCTTACCGGCAGGAATGTAGTTTCTCATATTATTGTAGCATTTAGCGTCAGCTTTACCGCATATTCTCGTTGTTTTATTTTCTAGAAAATGAATTTATTTTCCATTATGCGAGTAAATGAAATATGTTTTACATAAATTACGATTAATATACATATATCTCACTTGGCATAAAATATAGAACACATTTGCATATTTCAAGCATTCGTCGTGCTTCACATTCCATTTGACAATTTTTGAAAGTATAGGTTCTAGAAAAAAGAAAAGAAGAAGAATATTGGGTAAGGAAAAAAAATGAGGGTATTTACAAAAACATTTTTTTAATAGTAGGTACCTGTAGAAAACTAAATCTTTCTCGCTAGAAAATAAGCAAAATCTTTTATTTACGTCGATGTCTTTGAGAGCAGCTTGGGCATCCAATATTCTTGGTTTGATAGCAACTCTGGCTTCTATTCCAGGTCCGTATATTTCTCCTAATTTTGCAATTTTAGGAGTTTCAGTTGGATTGTGCAGGAGAATCTTCAATTAGGATATTGTTTAATAAGTTATTGAAAATTTTTTTGTTAAGGCATAGTTTATCGTTAAAACATTATATATTAAAAACATACTTTAAATCCAGTGCTTTTTGTGGATGCACAATAATATTCGGGCACGTTAGCATCAAGTATTAAAGTCAACCCGTGGTCTGTACCAATTCCTAAAATATTAATATTTAAATCAAGTTAATCAAGAATAACAGATAGGTAGACTAAAGATATTGTTAATAGATTCTTCTCTTGGAAATCCCTGAACTATTTTCCCATACCATAAAATAGATGAAAATGCATTCCGTTTATGTAAGATTTTTTTCTTCGTTAAGTTCTACGCTCTAGTAGGTACCTTTTGGTTTCCAGGGAAATCCATTTTGTGGTGCATTATCAGGATAGCCATTTTCAGGCGTCCAGTCGACCGCAGGTAATGGAAATGTTATATTCAAATCATTGAGATCTCTTCTGCAAGATATTTCACATTCATATTACTATTTCTTATACTTAATTATTATTATACGTACTGAGAATAATCAAGTAGTTCTACACAATAAAGATCATAATCTTACGGATTGCGAAACATCATCTCCCTATGAACTACATTAAAAGTACAGCATAATCCTTCATCAGTAAGTTGCGCATTGAAGAGGTCTTGGCAATTCATGGGTTTGGAGTCCCAGGTGCATATTGCTAACATTTCTTCACACGGTTGCGTAACCTGTTAGAGATTATTATTTTAAACAGATACATTTATATATTAATATATTTTAACGGTTATATAATACGTTACTCACATTAATAAGAAATGATCTTGTGTGATCCCAATCCGCGCTTTCCGCGATGATATCTTCGAAAAGATCGGCGTCTTTTTGGGACGAACATAGGCTTTCCAAAAGCTTCTGGTCAACCGAAGAGCTTAAATATGCATTCAATATTTTATTTAAGAAATGTATTATGTATTAAAATGTATTCTTCTTTATTTAAGCCTGGTTGCATACCCATAAGCCACGTAACGTTCCGCTACAGATTTTTTAGCTTGGTTGACGTTACAGATAGTTAATGCTGGAAACGGCAATTTATTCAAGGGCATGTCCTCAGGGTTTATGCTCACAATCATGGGTGATTTGCTCCATTTTGCATATACATTCAAAATAAAGAATCCTGCGCATATTAGGGAACATACGAAAGCGGTTAACCAGAAAAACCTGAAATAGAGTTAATAAGCTACATAATATTTGGTTATACTATGGTACAACATTTTTTATTAATTGTTCTACAAATATTAACCAAAATTACCACCACCATTAACATATTAATTAAGAGAACGTTAAAAGTAATGGCCGAATATTTTAATTAATTTCTTACAGTGTTTTTAAAATAAATGTGCAATTAAACACTCGTTAAATTCCGTGCGTACCTTTCAAGCCAGGTTAATTTCTTCTCTCCAATATATCGTAGGCCGTGTAAGGTAGATGTCATTAAATATTCCCGAAGATCATTTGTAAGATCTTCGAAATTATTTGGTTTCTTTATATTATTATTGTTCAAATTCTGAAAATATTTTAGGAAATAAATTGATATAAGTCGAATTTACGAATTATCCAGTTATCTTTCTAGTTTATTCATGTAGAATTTAGATAATATCAACACGCGGTTCTGCTTACTTTAATATTGTTCGTGTTAGGTTTATTTGTGTTCCAGCTGTACCAAGAAGAGGAATAAGGATGGTGGACCCACTCATTTTCCTGAAATTATAATGCGTATTGTTATTTGATTATATTTTATAATAATTCTTCTATAACTTTTTCGGTTTTACCTTTTTCGTTGCATTCGAAAGTTTGGAACTCCGTTTTCCCCGACTCTTATAAACCATGTTTGGCATACAATAATGACCATAGAATGATAACAGCGGACAAAGCACCAGCGTGGTCGCAAACAACTAGTCGGCATTCCGAGTTAATTTCCCATAGCCAATATTTGCGGTTTAATCGGTTGATTGCAGCGATCGAATGATACATCGTCCTTGCAACGCCTCCAATGCTAGCTTTGATGGTTAAATTATATATTTTAACACCGAATTATCTGTTTGTCCCTGTAACCTTATTATGCAATTGCTTTTACAACTTCTAATCGTAAATCAAGTTACTTTAAAGCCTATAATTTCTGTGCGTGGAAAATGATAGGGGTAGAGTAAGGATATATTGTTCGAGTATTATTTGTCTTACTGCTTATACCTTAGTGTAAATGTAATTTTGTTTATTTAAGTAAATTCTTATTCGTTTGTTATTATTTTTTTAAACTTATTTATTTACGTGCTATGATATTATTTTGATTCTTTGACTGAAATCGAACATGCTCTATAGGTATATGTCCATAAAATATTTAGAAATTATTGTACAGACAGATGTCCATAAAGATTTAATGTCCGTAAATGCCTTATTCTAGTATGTTGTTATCATTTTCATCAGGAAAAACACGCGAACATAATAATTATTACGTGCATGGTAGTAAATTATCTACCATTAACTTGTTACTTTTCGAAGGGATACCTATATATGCTTACTAATATATAATATTTCCTGGATATTTTTTTATGTAGAGTTAGTTATTCGCAGATGTGTGATGCGTCGTTGCTAGCACTATTTATAGAACACAATTACATTTGTAGCTAAAACACATGTTTTAATGAATTGCTTTGCACTGCTAATGTATGTAGGGAATATAGTTCTAGGAAATTCTAATTTGTAGTTTTTATTTTCTTTTAATTACCAACAACCTAAACACTGATGTTCGGTTCATCATAAAGCATTTGTCGCTATTCGTATTTCTGTATAAATGTACACATTTTTTGTCGCAATATTGTAGATGTTCATTCAGCTTAATGTTGTTCATTAAGGTTTTAAATAAAAAAGATGTGTATAATTTACCGTTTAATATATTTCGTTTATTACGCATACATACATTTATTATTTAGGTATTATGTACAAATAATAGTCCGTTTAAGAGAGAATTTCTAAAAAAAGTAACAAAAAGCCATAAGAAGGGATAGGCTGACGCACTTGCACTTTGAAGATTTCCTAAACGAAGAGGAGATCGAAGGGAAAGGAATGGCATCTCGACGTCTCTCTAGGACGTCATATGCTCGCGGTCACCGGGAACGCGGGTGACGTGCTAGAGGTGTCCAGGTACCCAGGAAAGAAGGAGGAAGGGCTTCAGTTCCAGTGTTGCTGGGGCGCGTGGGCGGGGGCGTTGTGCGCCACTTGCGAGTGAGCCGCTAAGTGGGCGGCGCGCGCGGCAGCAACTTCAGGGGTTTCCAAGATACCAGCTCCGTTCTGGGCCAGTCTGATCTGAGCGGGAGGTCCTTGCCAGTGTCCACCGTTGTTGTTGTTGTTCCACTGGTTGTGGGCGGGGGCATTCCATTGGTTTTGGGCTGCGGCGTTCCACTGAGGTTGAGCGGGAGCAGCGTTGGCGGCGGAGAGGGCGGCGAGGTGAGCGGCGCGGGCTTGCGCTACTTCGGGGGTCTCAGCGACGGGAGCGGGGGCGGCTCCGGCGGCGTTCCAGGAAGGAGCGGCGTTCCATGATGGGGCAGCGGGGGCGGCGTTCCATTGGTGAGCGGGAGCACCGTTCCATTGGTTGGCGGGGGCAGCGTTCCATTGGTTGGCCTGGGCACCGTTCCATTGGTTGGCCTGGGCACCGTTCCATTTCTGGTCAGCCTGTTGCCAGTATTCTTCGTTGTCCCACCGAGGGTCGTATGAGCCATCGTCCTGGGGGTTGGGGTTGTTCTGTGAGGCCTGTTGTAACGCTGAGAGGTGGGCTGCCCGGGCTTGTGCTACCTCGGGTGTGTCGAGGATGTTGCGTCCGTCCTGTGACAGGGCGATGTTGGCGGGTGGGCCGGCCCAGCCGGATGCGTGGGCGCCGCACGCCAACGCCAAGCAAGCTACTACGATCTGAGAACAAAGAGAAATATTTCCAATAAATGACGCGAAACTGTAACATTATATGGGTATTGCAATATTGACGGACAGTCATATCTTAAGAGAATAATAATTGTAACAAGTATGTGCAATACTATAGTGAGATTGACAAGTGCCAGTGCTTATTGGATTATAATTTATAATAATCCGTATAAGATTGTGATAATAATTATTTAGAATCTAGAGTACTAAAATATGTGGTATTCCTTCATTTATCTCAATAAGTCTTAATTACAAGCATTACTTGTGTTAAACTTGATAGTTAAATATTTAATTGATAAATCCGGTCGTTAAAATATTCTAAGTGCTAGTTTAAATTTTTATTGTGCCCTAGTTTATGTAAGTTGCTGCGTAATTTTACGTTATTTATAATAATTTCATAGTTACGGCAACAGTTAAATCCGGAGAGTGCGAATAAAAGTGTTATTATTGCATAAATAACACATCAAGTCGCTAAACATGGTAATGGATTATTCAGTAACAAGTTTAAATATTATCATTACATGAACAATATGAATAAAGAATGAGGAATAAAAGCGTGCCGATATATTTTTTGCATTGATTAATAATAATTGAAAGCCCTTGATACGTTAGCGACAGGTATCAATGTTAACCAGGGGCTTGGAAGTATGCAACTATTAGAGTAAAAGACGAACGTATTATAACTGCAATTTTTATGTAAATTCTCTTGAAATGACGTTTACCATGAATGAGAATAGTCATTGATTCTCAAAAAATTAAAAGGGTAAATGAACCATAAACACGTACCTATTAGCAATGTCATTATCACCCTTTTACGTGATAATAATAAATAGAGCATGATAGAATTGATGGAAATAAGATGAGATTATGATGGAATTTGCGGCGAGCGTATAAGTTCAGTATCACGTAATGATGTCAGGGCTCAGGGCAGTGGTCAGATCGGATCTGTCCGCCTGCCGTTTATATTGACGACGTAATAACCGTGCTGATTTAGACGTTTCTAATTTTGTGCGCCCTATTGAACATTCATAAGCCTGTGAATATATTGTTGGTGCGCTACTGAATTTTGTATGCGCTCTGATTACGTTTTGCAAAAATTATTTCGATATACGATAAAAAATTTAGAATAACTAAGTGCATTTACAATTTATTATAGTTCTATCATAGAACATTGAATGAATAAGCAATAGATAACATTACTTCACATTCCACTTAATCCGTTTCAAAATTGCCCAAATACTAATGCAAACCTACTCACGTGTTATGAAAATGTTTTATTGTGGGTAAATTTTATTATTTCTAAAAGCACGTGACGTTACTAAATATTTGATAAAATCGTGGTTAAAATTATTTAGTAATGTTTCGCCCTTGATTTGCGACTTTTATGTTCGTGTGGCGAAATTATTGCAATGTGCAAGAAATATTGTTTAAGTGGGAAAATATAATAATTTAAAGTATTGCATTTAATATTTTAAAGAGTCTGTAGAATTATTTACTGAAGAATATAAAAAGAAAAACACGATACAGAAACTCGAAATGGTCTTTTATTCCTATGTGATCCTACATTGCTGTCCCTCGGACAAAGGCTTTGATTTACAAGAACCTACGCTTTCATTTGTTATTCATGACAAATAAAAGTAACGCACTAAGTGAATGGCGTCAAGGTCTGAAGGCTAGTTGAAGGTCAAGAAGCAGGAAGCCAGCCTTCCGGACCAGCCCACCGTCACATTCAGCAACTGGTTACCCTCGCATATCAAATTGACATTTGCGTTCTTTTTTTCATTTGCCCTATTTATTATAGATATTTACACATACCTACATTTCCACGGATCTAAATTGAGAAAAGAACGTAGCAACTTCGTGAGGATCTAACTTTTAGGCATGTCGTGATTTCCGAAATCTTTCAAGAACAAATTTTCACACAAAGGAAAATATTAATGCGCTACACGGACAGGATATGCCGTTTTTCAATCTATCTTATCATTAGACCGATAAACTTTTAACCACTAATCTCTTAATATCGGTGGGCGGTCCGTAATTAGGTATAATTGTGGTATTGATTAGTGTCGCGGTGTGCGTGGGTATGCCCTTCTAAACAAGCTTGCGATGGAATGCAGACAAAAAGCCCTTAGTGAGTGGCGAGGCGAGCGTGATCTGGCTTGGACTTCTGGGTGCCGCGGAAACGGTTGTTGGAATCAGTACGCTACAGGTGTCAGTCAGTCTTGACCTAAATTCATTTACCATTTTGCTTATTGTAATTATTTTTGGAATATTTCTATTTGCGCATCCTGCAGACAGTAATAGTCGCATTAGGGGGACATGAGGAGGTATCGTTTAAGAAAATTATTTTAAAGAATGACATGATGGGACATGTAGGATTTAGACCCTAAACCCAGCCACCAGCAATGCGCTAAAAGGAGATAAACTTCGATAGTAGACTGATGAGGAATCGCATGTCATGAAAGTCTTAATCACGATAATATTTTTGCAAAGTTATGAGGTCTCAAGATAAGTCTGGTGAAATCTAGGAGATAAAAATCATAACCGTAGCGATGATATACTTCCTTAAAAGTCATGTGAACCGATAAGACTATAAAATGTCGCAAATTTTACAAACTTCCTATTTCTATAATTTACAGACATACCATGCAACCCGAATTACCCAACTATCATATAAATAAACAAGGCAATAATGCATTTGGAGCATAAATTTATTTTAGATGACCAATCAAATATACGTCAATGTCCATATTGAATAATGATGAAGACAAATTTTCGGCTACAAATTGTACACAATGCCTCGTTAAGCATTCGATTCACATCAATTCGATAAAATCACACCGGCGCTAGTGTCGGCGGCTGTCTTTGTGCGGCAGAAATAATAATCGAATGAGGTGATTGTTAATTGACTTTAACACTGGTCCAGTTGACATTGCGTGCGTAAATGGCTCATGATCGGGTGAGATGACTTTATGGGTGAAGCCGACCGAGATCGCCTTACTGAGTTCAACGTAGGTGTTGTGCTTGAAATATTATTTTTATAAACTGTCAATAACGATTATCGTTTCTTGATTTTATCGTAATAACGAAATAAGATTAAGCTTTTATAGCCCTAATCGGTTTAGGATTTGCAAGTAACGTTTAGGTCCGTACAAAATTAGCATATTTTAAGGAAGTTGATGGTCGCTAAGATAGTGTAATTATCCCACAGACTTGTGACAATAATTGACTTTAATCGTATGATTGCGATATTTAAATTTCTATTTATGTGAATTTTAATACTTGGTTAAATACAATTTTGGCTCAATAATCATTTATTTATATTTTTTTTATTATTATTTGGAAATTTTTTCTTGATGTTCCTCCGACATTGAGCGATCTTGTAAATTTATTATTTAGTTATCGAGTTACCGGTTACGTAGTCGTAAAATATATTAATTCCAGGATAGTTTTATTCTTACCAGAAAAAAAAATTACACAATATAACATTTTTGGGCCTTATATATTAATATTATAATATTTCACTGATTAGTCCATACATATTTTTATTCTACATGTATTTTTTTTAATGAAAAGTTGCTTCGTGTTAAGTAAATAACATCGCTAAATATATTGGAAGAAATCTTAAATTAGATCGAAAAAATGTTTGCAATGACAATGACCTAATGAAGTCGCGTGCTTGTAACGCTCCGGTAACTTTAATTTTCGACACAGGCCTACTTACTGCAAGTTATGTTAACTAGCTAATTATTTTAATTAAACTTTTAATAATGAAAAAGTCTAGGTTTAAGATTATTTAATCGTTTCACGGATCATTAAACAATTGAATGAAGTAATAAAACCGTCTCGTGTTTTCACTTGAGAGGATGACCGAGCGCAATCATGTGATTGTGAAAATACTTTTAATTCGCATGCTCTATATTTTAATGATCTTTTTTGTAATTAAAATGACTGAAAAAATGTTTAATTTGATGGAATAGATAAAAGCCAGATTTTTTTTGTGAAAACAACTTGTCGGACTGACACAAAATTAGATCAGTTTGTTGAATGAAGGTTAAATCCGCTTTTGTGCAGGATTGGGTTGGTTGTTTGAAAACAGTACAATAACTTGTTTAAGATCAGATACAATGCTCTATTATTAAAATTATCGTAAGCCAATACCTTGTATTACTGGGCCATTTATCAATTGAACATTACATTTGTTATTGTGATTAATGATACATTTGAAGTTTTAGACTATTGTTAATATCGATTAAGTTATCGTATTTGATCAATTTAATTTATACCAAATTTATGACAATGTACAGTATCTATAGGAGATAAACTTTTTACTTAATAAATAGAAAAGCAAAGGAAAAGAAAGCTCTTACGGAAAGTACTTACCATGGATTTCATTTTTGTGTAAAGAAGTAAAGCACAGAAGTGAAAGAAAAAAGGAAAGAAGTTAAATTGTTATTTAGTGTATGTATAGCGCTGATGGAAGACTAGGGTCTTCCAGGAATCGCTATGTTGAAGTGCAACTTGCGTCTGTATGAAATGAGGGCGGGAGCTGGCTTTTATAGTTCGGCGTGTGCGCAGAGGGGGTGGCGTAGCGCTCGCGCGTGAAAGTCTTGGGACATGCCATTGATAATAGGCGAATATCATAGGTATACATTTCAATGGCAATGTTTGGGCTTATTTTGTTATGATCATATTTTTTTTGATGTGTATATTCTTCCAAAATTATTAATTTTGTGATCTTGAAAATTTCGCTTTTTGAATACTTACAATTTTCGTAGTTAAGTGAATCAATTTTAAAGTCAGGATTTTTTAAAAATTTGAGTTAAGGATAATTTGAAAGTAAGAAAAAAAGGAATATTTTATTAAAATGTAATTATAACACATAAGAACTTTCAATCAAAACTTATCCCGTTGATAACAATTATTAAGAACTTAAAAAAAATCTGCATCATCAATTGGATAATTATGCAATACTTATAGAAACAAATGATATAAATAAAGAAAATAAATAAA
This sequence comes from Colias croceus, assembly GCF_905220415.1. Classification (NCBI taxonomy): domain Eukaryota; kingdom Metazoa; phylum Arthropoda; class Insecta; order Lepidoptera; family Pieridae; genus Colias; species Colias croceus. The sequence continues at coordinate 4,965,835 of NC_059555.1, forward strand.
ATAAAATATTGATCTAGGGAAACTAAGTTGTACACTGTACAACTTTTTATAGGGTTACCTACGTTTTCCTTTCCGCCTTATATCTTGTTACGAAATAAACCTTCATTAGGAATATTTCGGTAAAGTACCCACTGCCTTTGATTTTGAGATTGGACAAACGTTCTGATATATGTAATATTATAATATATTGTAAATCAATTATGAATAAAATTCTGTAATTTAAGTGAACCCAATAAGCAGATAAACTTTAAAATTACGATCAATTAATTGTGATCAGATAAACATAAGGTTGCCGAAGATGGTTTTATTTCGATAAATCGTTCTAGTGCCCTTTTCGGTTTAATATGAAATTCTTGAAGTGGATTGTGATACTTGAGAATATAAATTTCGTCGCGTTAATGAAGACTCACGTTACGACCTCTACAGCCAAGGTGCTACGTATTGATAATCATGTATCAGGTGATTCACGCTTCATCTGATTTTTGCTCTTGGCACATCAGTCTAAGTGCTGTTACTTACTTAATTAAATTGTTAATAAAACATTAAATTAGAAGTGACCCACATTTTTTTATTAATGATGAAACGACGAAAAAAATATAACTCAAGCGTATTTTAACTCAAAAAGAGTTTTAAAGTGTAGTCAATGAAATAAATCATTATAAAAATGAACCTTATCCAGAATATATAAATCCATCAAGTGTTTGTAATTTTTTATTAATATATTCATAATCATCTTGAACTTCTTAAGCTCTACGTTAGCGTAACTACTGAGAGAAATGAATGTCCAATTTTTGTCATGGTATGGATGGACAGGTCGATAAAGAGATCAATATCTATATTTATTGCACTTGTTGAAAAATAAAATACATCGACTCGTGCGTTTTGACCTACGCAATAAAAGGGTTCTGTTATCTATGCATCGGAATCAAATTTTGCAACGTGTATTTCGAGCCTGCGTCTCATGAGCGTTATTATTAAACTATCTACATAAATTTCTTTTAAAAATCTATAATATAAAAATCAATCCCAAAATGTGTTGGTAAGCGCATAACTTGAGAACGGCTGAACCGATTTCGTTAATTCTTTTTTTATTATATTCCTTGAAGTACGAGGATGGTTCTTATGTAGAGAAAACGTAAATATGTACCACGGGCGAAGCCGGGGCGGATTGCTAGTTAAAAATAAAAGTAACGAACAATTTTTTTTCTTCAAAGTAATAGTATGCATAGAGCAATGTACCTACCTTTTCATACATTTTGATGTAACTAAGTTGATATTGATATTGTATGTAATTTAAAACGAAATACATATTAATATTTCTTATTTTGTCTCATAGTAACACTTACATCGGTTATCAGGTGAAATATTTTTTCTCATTTCTTGTTCTCAGTCTAATCTCAGTGCCTAGATCTTGTAGAGCAAGTTTGATTTGTTTAGTTTTTGATGTTTCGTAACATAGTTGAGATATGATTTATTTGTAAGTTTAATTAATTTATTTGTTCAAGAATGGTCCGTTATGCAAGGATCATATTTGAATGCCGCAGTTAACACTAATTAATTATGTTAATAGGATTTTTTAAAAACAGACACGGCGCGGCGGCTACAGTTTACTTTGTAGTTTAAGCTAGTAATTCAAAAGTCATAAATAAAGTAAACCGTTAGAAATTAGAACGCGATTTATTTGTCTGCCAGTTTGTCTATATCTCGTGACTATTATAGTGGAAAATAAATGCTGCTTATAATTTATAAATAGCATTTAAATGGATTTAATAGGTCAAACAAAAAAGCGCTCGATAAAAAAGATTTTATCCGTCATTTTAAGGAATATTTTTCTTGTTGAATATTGTACATGCTTTTACCGATTAAATCTTAATATATATAAATCTCGTGTCACAATGTTTGTCCTCAATGGACTCCTAAACCACTCAACCGATTACAATAAAATTCGCACACCATGTGCAGTTCGATCCAACTTGAGAGATAGGATAGTTTAAATCTCAAATCGTTTTAAAAGCGGGCAAAGCCGCGGGCGGTAAGCTAGTATCATATAAATACGTGCAACTCAACTGCCAAATTATGAAAGCGAAGATCATCACGCATAGCGTGTGAGATTTGTGGGGAAATTTTTATGATGTTTGATAAATTGCTAACATGAAGACATCATGCTGATCAATCTGTTAATAAACGGGTCTGCAGTTGCAATAATCCCGCTCAATAAAAGTAAACTTTCCTCGGTTATAAACAATAAAATTAATTAAAATTTGTTTCATACATTGAAGGTTAGACTTAAAATGTGTATTATATAGAGCACAAGTAAACAATGGTCTTGAATAATTTCACAATGCAAAAGCTCTTAACTGTTGCACGTACGGCCGAAAGCATAACATTTATCATTTCAATGTTTACGGCGCATGTTACCCGATCAATGCTATATTTTACATAAACAGATAGCTGCGGCCATATAGGGAGCAATATTAATAAAATAGTCACATTATTGAGGATTTTTCATAGAGCGTAATTGTACGATTTACTTCATCGTATGCACGTTGAAACACTCTATGCATATTACATGACCATAAATCTTGTATTTAAAAGCTTTTATCGATACTTTAACGTTTATAGATTTTTTTATAGAAATTGTATTTTTGGCTGTAAAAAGCAACACTTTGCAGAGTGAGCTGTGGAATTACAGGATCTGTGGTTGCCATCTACGCTCTTCCATCGGTCGTCGAGGCGCACAAATTCTACGCATCACCCGCGCTAGCTTGTCTCTATTTAGTCCAATACCTAAAATAATAACGATATATACAGTATGTAATTTACCTGATTAATATTTGTAATTATACATTTAACAGTTAACTGTAATCAATCTGAAATGGGATCTTTAAAAAGTATCTTTTCGAATTCTTTTTTAAAATACTCTTTTCTTAACAAAAACACAAAAAATACTAACATAATAAATATTCCATCTACATTCTACAGACTACAACCGAACCGAATACCCATTAAAATAAGATTATCGGATTACTGTCCAATTGTAGCAATAAGGAAAGAGTTCAAAGAATATATATTTTATTATAATCTGTATATTAAATTATTTGAGAAGTGGCGCCCACCGACATTGGTGTCATGGTGACGCCCGTGTAGGGGCGGAATTGTACAAACGAAACACGATGACGCAGCATTTTAAGAGCATGTTCGAATCAATATTGTCAAAACAATATTGCTTGTGTTATTTAAAATGTACTTTGTTGGTATACACGATATAAATGGTTCACGCGTTAACATTATGGTTAACTTAACCCGAGATATTTTTATTAATTTATCATTATTTCGTGACAATTATTTTCACAATGGTCCGGTTGTTAAGTATACGGTAAGTACTCGAGTGACGTTCAGTATTGGCGAAAGTGGTGGGTTGGATCTTCGAATGAAAATCCTACTAAAATTATAAATGCGAAAGTTTGTGAGGATGTGTGTGTGTTTGTTTGTTACTCTTTCACGCAAATACTACTGAACCGATTACAATGAAATTTAGCACACATAAAGGGTAACTTGGATTAACATATAGGATAGGTTTCATCCGGGAAATCCCACGGGAACGGGAACTATGCGGGTTTTTCCTTTCAAAACGCGGGCGAAGCCGCGGGCGGAAAGCTAGTATCATAATATGAAAATTTGCATTTTTATAGGTAGGTGTTAAAAATCGTAGGTATACCTCAATAAATTATAAATATATATACATCATATAAAAAATAAATTTAATTTCGGTTGTTAATTACAACCCAGTCCAATTATATGTACTCATATAAATTCATACTTTTAGGTACTCACTAATAAAATGTTTGCTTGAAATTTACAACTGACTTATAGAAGGATTACAAAATACCAAATATATCTTTATATCTATATAAAGTGTTTCGAAGAGTTTTATGTAAAAAATGTAATCAATATGTGCACAATAATGGCTCAAAGAGCTTTCCCATATTACGTATCATAAACGTAGTTATAAATTAATTTCGCAGCTAAATTTTACATAAATAAAAGTATCCTGTTGCGCTGTAGTCATCTCAAATATTTAAATTTACTTATAAAGGTAAGTAAGATGATTTATAACATATTTATTTTCCACGCATTTCGTATAATAGCTTGTTTACGTACGTATTATAACCATTATTTAACGTTTTAAAGAGATTAACTTTGAGAGAAAATATTTTTAATCTTTAAATTTTAAACGTACCTAACGTTTTTTTTAAATTTTAATAACCTACATTAGTGATTAGATTCGATAATAAGCCAAGTTATTTCAGAAAAACACTGTGTCGTAATCCAGTATAATCTCTTCACAAACGCAAAGGCGATATTGCCTTTTTATCGCGCAAAATATGAAATATCATTATCAAAATAAGTAAACGAAGTTTCGAGCTTTATCAATCAAATTTCAAATACCAAACATATGGAATTAGGGAAAATTGTTACTATAAATAAATATTGTTCTGTAGTTATATAAATTAACCTGTCCGTATAAAGAAAAATAAATTTTCTACCTACTTATTACAAAATCACAAATGAATATGCTAAATTGATTTAATAGTTTTTGGAGTTACAATAACAAACAAAAAAATAAAATCAAAACTTTTAGGTAATTATTTCATCTATAGTTTTCATCTTATAAGGCATTCTACATACTAAGTAATTACTGTGTGAAACAATAAAAAGTGTTGCTGTTTGTTTTTTATTGTTTCAGTTGTTTTTTACCTACATTCCAGTCAGAACTTGCTTGATTGCATATTTGTTTATAAAATAAGTCCAAATAACTAGTGGCGGAAATAAGAATTATAGTGCACGTGAAAAATGCGTGCAAGGTCGTTAGCAATACATTGTATACAAAATACAAATGTAGGTATAAGTAGGTATATGATATCACTATTGTACATTAGGTACTACACCTTAGTAATTCGCGCCTATGTTTGGACTTCAACTCCTTTCTCCCTGATTATTATCCTCCCTGAGTATTATCTCCATTAGACTTTTATAAATATTTTTTTTTAATATAAATACTTTATCTTTTTCAGACATTGTTGCAGGATATAAAAATCATATTTTTCTTTCAGATGACGCGGATGGAAATCAAAGATGGAAATCGATAAATTATAGAGCTAAATATAGAGTTTTTGTACAAAGATGTTTCGATAAAATAACCTAGATTTTGTAAATGTTAGACGAGAGCAGTGGTGGCTCAGTGGTGAGACCTTAGACTTCGAATCGATAAGTCCGTGGTTCGAGACCAGGCGAGCGCGTAGGAAATAAATTGATTTTTCAATTTATCTGCGCATGTTGTAACATCACCACTGCTCGAACGGTGAAGGAAAACATCGTGAGGAAACCGACATGTCGAAGAATTAAAAAGTTCGACGACATGTGTCATCCGCCAACACGCACTTGGCCAGCGCGGTGGATTATGGCCTGTACCCTCATAGGAGGCCCGTGTCCCAGCAGTGGGAACGTATATGGGCTGATGATGATGATGATGATGAGACGTCAAAAGTTAATTATATGTATAAGTTAGTTAATTGTATAGATACCATCTATAACATCTAAAAATGTAGGTTGAATACTATATCATACAAAATACTTAAGAGAATCTATTAATTAGGTAGGGGAGACCGGGTACAAAAGTAACACTTTGTACTTTTGCCTTGATTTCTCACTGGGTGTTACTGTTATCATTAAATTAATATAACCATATATAAATTTAGTTCATATTCTTTACACTAGCGTTTCAATTTATTACATTATGTAGTGTTTTATATTAATAAACGAAATTTAAAAAAAAAATCGTCATTTGTTACTTTCGACCCCGTAAGCAGGTCGAAAGTAACACGTCGTGGGTCGAAAGTAACAAGATAAAGGGGTTGGTAATTAATACAATATTATGATGGTAAATCAACAAATTATTTGTTTAAAGACTTTGTATTAGTAAAACAAACCAACTTTTGTATTTTAAATATAATACTTACAAATATAATACAAAACAAATCGATAAAAAATATTCTTAGTTTAAGTAATGAGATTAATTAAAATCATTCTTTTACAATTAAAAATTCTACATCCTGCATCCATCCACAAGCATTCCCAGCTCCATCACAACCACCAGGACCCTCAGTAAAACGAAAAAAGCGGGATGTGTTCTCCTAGAGCATTAATGGCAACAGTAACAGTTACTAATTTTCCAGGCTCTGCTAAGGTTATGGCACCTATGTACTTGTTTAATGCCTTTTTATTCTACAATTTTGTTAGGTTTTGGTATTATAGTGGTCACCCCTGTCTCGTCCATATTCCAAATATCTTTTGGCTCAAATTGGTACCTTTCCCAATACCTCAGCAAGGTTAACAAAAAAAAATTATTCACATTATGCTCGTTGATGGAGATAACCGAAAATAAACTGTAGAGCACTCGATTAAATAGTCGCGTAGATCAATTTATTTGTTATTAGTAAATCTCGATCGACGCAAGGTAGCTGCACTAGTATTCCCGGCTTTTATTTTTTTTATAAATCTAATAATATGATAATATGGCAAATATTATATTTTTTTGCAAAGCCTCTAAAGCGCGTCACACACGGTGAAGATACTATAATATTTTATGTTAAGATTCTCTAATATAAAACGTTTTAGTATCTTAAGGTATCCGGTATCAGCGTTCTGACCATAATTTTTCTTTTTGTCATTGCGTACTAAGAACCGCCATCCTGTTACAAATGATCCACAAAATTTCGAGTCATTTGTAACAGGATGTGACGTGTGCCAAAATCATCTTTCAAAATGCTCGTCAGCAAATTAAAAAAAATGTCGGTAATTCCTCGATCTAGTTCGTTATCACGGCATTCTGTTGAAGTAAAGGTGTAAATAAAAATATAATAATGGGACAAAAATAACAAGTTACTTTTGTACCCATAGGGCTATGTTACTTTTGTACCCGTCTATATTTTTGCCAAGACGTGCAACAAAACTTTAAAACGGAACGTGCTACATTAAAATGACTATGAGCAATTCACAATTACTCTAATCAAGAATGGATATGCAAACATTCAGATTTCTATCATCCTTTTAAGACTACGTAAACGTTTAATAAAAAAATGTCGAAAATCTTACTTTTGATTCGTGAAAACACGTTGTGTCCTGTCACACAGCCTAACAACGCGTGGCGCACGCGGCGAATGAGTACAATTAAGGGGGGCACTCTCGGCTATCACCTGACAGAGGCTAAGCGGTGTTCGCCCATTGGATAAATCTAGAGAGCATTTGTTACTTTCGACCCACCGTTACTTTTGTACCCGGTCTCCCCTACTATTATTATTACTTTATTTAATAATAGATCAAACCCACGATTAGTACTCATATTGACCACATATATATCTAATAATCGTGTTCATATTATAATTACACACTGTACGTCTTAAAACTGACACAGTGGTCTTAATTACACAAGTATGCGGTAATCTGTGACGTTTTCAATAAACTAGATCACTGAAACTGTAGCAAGGGCACTTGTCAGCGCGTATTTAAAATTATATGTGACATGTATACAGTGCCGAAGAATAAATATATAAAATAGAAAAATATTAAATATTCTTATTAGCAATATTATTTTAAAGGATTTATGAAATATTATATATGATGCATGAGGTTCATTACCTCCGTATCGCCTTCTGTATGCTTTTGTGCAACCAAACAACAAACCAAACTTTTTTTAATTGACACGAACTCTGGTCCGCTGCTAAGCTTAAACAAAAAAATCCAAGATTTTCCGTTTTTTACTATATAAACTTTTTTTTCGACGTACTCAATGAGATTCAAGAAAGAAGTCTCGCTATATGTAAAAAAAATGTTTAAGGTTCATAAAGAAATCGAGTCAATTAACGATTTAGTACTTTTTTAATGTGTATTAGCTCTCAAAGTAACTGTTCCGCTTCGATATACGCTCACAGAAGATCAAGTTCAGCTTTTGCAAGAGAGGAGATAGTTTAATTTGTCAACTTTTCTTATTCAGATCCCTATCATGTGTAGGTTCATTGTTGTAACTTTTATAAAGTGAAATTTTGAGCGCCGTGAAGACTAGAAAAAGGCTTCTTTTTTCTTATTAAATAGGTAAGTATAATAAGACGTAGCTGTCTGTGTAAAGATGTCAAAATAAACTTAATTTTCAAGTGTATTATAGTTAAGTAGCAATAAATGTTAAGGACGTATCTCGTGTATGACATGTTATCTAAACATGTTAGACATGAAAAAGGCATGCGACGGTGTTAGAATTTATAAAACAAAATTGCTTCGCGCGAACAACACGATTACTTCATAGGTCAGCTATGTATCTAGAGCAACACAAATAAGTTAACATTATTGTATTGTATATATAATTATATAGTTTTAGTTATGGATGTGTGAAATTTATAAAAAAAATCTGCTTATATGATATTTAAAGTAGAATTTTAAGTAACCATAATATTATGTATTTTGAGATATTTTGCCTTAGATAGAGCTATTAACACTTAACATGATAATAAATGATGAATAATGCAAGGATGAGAAGATTTTCTTATTTGTAATTTGTAAATTTAAAAAAAAAAATGGCATGGCCACTGCTTGCACAATATACATATGTACTTAATTTTTTTTTTGGCGTTAGTAGGTACTTTTTTACAATTGAAAAATATTGTTTTACTTATTTAATAAAATACCGCTGGTTGTATTCCAGCCCTGATTATATTAGTTTTATTGTAGTTTTATGATAATGAAGTAATTTTTTAGTAAGTCTGTAAGTGCGTTGAAAGATATTTTTATGTCTTCCAATAAACCTTAATAAGGCATTCAAGCGATGAAAATATTTCACTCAACTAATGCTATATGTCTATAAAAAGAATTTAACGTGTAGACTTGTTATTTGGTACCTATACGTTGCATGGTGAATGATGTCTACCCTTACAACGTGTGAAATACTGTGTTATAAAAGCCTTATGCACTTTATGGTTCCGTATGTCTAATAGAAAATTTTCTACCCAACGGCGTGCATCAAATTAAATCCATTCTGTGTCCACTGTCCACCGAGGCACCGAACGGCGTGCTAAAGTTCAATGGATTCCATATAAAATAAGCATACTCTGGATTATTATTAAGAATATCGGAAATATTAAACTATTAAAATTTGTGTTTCTGTCATAGGTTCCAAGAACATTTACCTCGATATTCATTATTCATGCAGGATACTAGTAGGTACTCATACTCGTTCTTAAATGTTATTATAGGTAATAGACAGTAATCCCGTTAAAGTACTTTTTATCGACATAGGATCGAACCAAGTTTGCTTCTTACTACTCGCTAGACTACAGCAGCAATATGATTTATCAAAACCATGAAATGGACGAATACGCAGAAATACGTTCTCTTCACGCCATTATTAGGCAATACCGGTCTACACTTTTATGTACAAGCATGTTATATAAACTATTTATCCGACGCATATTAATATTTTTAAAATGGAATGAAATAAAAGTCGAATTGTTAATTAAAGTACGGTTAAGCTGTCGTGTCCTTAGGATACAAACCCGAGCTGGTTCCACCGCTTTTTAGCAATCGATGACGCAATTCGATTAAAAATAATTATAAAGTAAGTAACAACTAGTTTAGACAAAAGCCAATATCGAGCAGTCCATGTACCTTCGGCCTAATAATAATTAATATTACCTATACAGTTTAAGATTTATATAGGTATATGCGCAGATATTACTAGCTATTGTGATATAAATTAAGTAGGTATAAATATGTAGTTATCAGTTTAATCAGAATACATATTTACAAGTGTGCTGTAACTGAATATCATATGCATGAAAAGGTGATATCAATGTTATTATTCAAGTACAATTAATTAATATCTCTAGGCGGACGACAGTATTTCCTATTTATAAGAATTGCCATTCTCGGAGAAGCAAGGATTGGATAATCTTTATTCATGTGGATGATATTTGAGTCAAGGTCTGTGCTATCTCCACGGATAAGGTACCCAGTAAGAGAATTTTTTAGTGGAGAGGATTCAAATATTATAATTAATGAAGTCTAATTAACTTTTTCAACTCAGATCGCTTCCTTTATACAATTCATTAACGAATGAGTGCTAAACCCTGAGTTACCTACTCAATAATTATTTGTGTATAGAGAAAATTGACCATTAAAAATGTATGTAACTAAGTATGATCTTGTACTTAATTTGTATTTGTTTAAAAAATTGTGATTAGATCCAAAGATAAAATATGCATTAGGTCAATCCGATAAAGAACAATGGTCGAAAGTGAGTATAGTTGTTAGTAATTAGAGTCCAAGGCTGTCGGGTCGTCACCGCGACACGGGAAGCCATCAAGCCACGCGCGAATCAATGTCGACCTTTTAACTTATTCTAGCTCATTCATAAGTATACATATCAAGTGCGGTTTTTTATAATTTTTGCATGCTCTAAGGCCTAAGCTTTTTGCTTACACATGCATATAGCGACAACTCTTATGGTAGAAGTAATATTACACTGATATATATGTGTGTTTCAAAATATTTATGACAGCTTTCACATTAAACACGACAAGATAGTTAAATATAAGAAATACAGAAAATTTCTACCATATTAGGAGTTTATTTCGGCACATCGCACACAGTTATCTGGTAAAATCTTAGTTAAGCGTAGGTTATTAGACTTGTTAATTTGGCGACACACTGTATGAAGACATTCATTAGGTATAAATAGATCAAACCATCTCTGGGCTTGTATTTAGGTTTTCACCAAGATTGGTTTTTTACGACTAAGTAAATAATTTTCATGACATCGAATGTCCTATATAACAAATAGATATTTTTTATAAGAAAGTAAATTAAATGAGTTTTGTGACAACCCTAAATAAATCACGAATAATTATGTTGAAAAACGGCTTTTCCGGCTTATGTTACCTATTACGATTTTGTAAGTGAGGTGAATCAGGCAGGAAGAGAATGTTGGAATAAAACAAAAACGACAATTATTGTAATTTTGTGAATCAATGAGATATTACTTTTACTTTATAATTAATTAGTTGCATGTCGGTGATTGTGACTTGAACTTGGTCTCTGCGACCTGTGGAATGTAAATTGCCTTCTAAAGAATTGAGTGTGAGCGGTAATTCGAATTCGTAATAAATCAAATTATTACGTTCCTAAAGGCGTTCAATGTAAATTGCATAAAGATTTTTACGTGAAAATTATTTTTAATTAAAGGAAGTAAGTCACTATACTACCTGTTCACGACAATGTCGGCATTGGAGACATTTTTTAAATCATTATTCATTTTTAACATGTAGATATGTAGATACATATATCTACTGCGTGAAGGGACCATTGGGGAATCGTATAGCGTATTTATTATTAATTATACTAATAAATAAGAATGCAAACCTGAAGAGAGTTAATTTGAACGCACTAATCTCAGGAACTATTGGACTGATTTCAAAAATTAATTCATTGTTGGATATGTGATTTCTTAGTGCTATAGGTTACGGGTGAAGGAACCGCTAATTATAAAAAAAGTTACCTACTCTTGTTTTATAAATTCCATAAAAGACCTACCTACCTGGTACCTACTTGGTTATTCAGGACGAGTTTATAAATTGACCTATTTATTTACGAAAACAACATAATAAATAGGTATTTATTGAAATTGTGTAAAAAAGAGTACGATAATTTTTAAGCAACTTTATTAAAAGCTTAAAGAGTAATAAATGTTTGCGAAACTCAATTAAGTACCTACTATTGATATAACTGTATAATTTAATTGCGTATTTAACTGTAATGTTGCTGCAATATAGGTTCTTATGTAAAATAAGGGTTCATATTTTATTCGAGTAGGTAAGCTTTAGTCTTATTTTATAGGTTCTTATTAATATACTAGCTTTCGCCCACGGCTTTGTACGTGCATCCCCGTTTTTCCCCGTTCCCGCAAGAATTTAGGGAAATCCTTTCTTAGCGGATGCCTACGTCCTAACATCTACCTGCATGCTAAATTTCAGCCCGATACGTCCAGTGGTGGGCTGTGCGTTGATAGATCACTATATCAGTCACCTTTGAGTTTTATATATATAGATAACAATTAAATGTAAACAATAACAATGACGAACAGGCAGTATGTAGGGGATTTTTTTCAATTGTGTGACGTTAAATTTAAAAAGTCACGTAGATTTCTCGTTGAATATAATTATTATATTTTATTCACCTTGTCTAGAAGGTAATGATTAATGAGAGCTTTTACCAACGAATCTTTTCAATCACTAGAAATCATAAGACAAGCTTTGAAATGCCTCATGAAAAGCCTAAGTAGAATCTTTTATATCCAAGTCGAGGAATAACTTGAGGTATTTAGATTTACGTGTGTCATCCACAGCTATGTTTTATGTGTTATAACACATAGTGACAACATTATAAAAAATAATCTATATAATATTTTAATAACACAGCAATATTAGAGAACATTCAGAATGGAAAAATCGTGTGGCGCGTGGCGGACCGCGGAATGCACGCTGAATCGGACAGGGCAATTTGCTCATTAGAGGCCATGCATTCTATAACTCAATATACAACTTAATACGAAACATTAATATAATATCTTCTTATCTACGCAACTGTAGTACAATAAAAATGCTTCAGTAAGGTCAAACTTGATTTGGTAACCGTGCTCTGCCTATATATTGAATAATGACGTATCTTTGTTCGATTGATTTTGACTAATGTATTGCTTATATTGTTTTTTAAGTCTGCTTGTTTAATAATAATAATTGATGTCTGTATAGAGCAAATTGTATATTGCATTGGCAATTATAATAATTTATAAATTAAGTATATGTTGAAATTATTCAATAAAAACGTTATAGGCCTCCGTTATCCATTTGTGATTTATAGTAGTGTGTAGAAAAAATGTAGATAGAGTGTTGTTTATATGTTCTATAATTGAATATATAAAACGTTTTCATAAAGCTTAGATATTTAAGATTGCGGACAAGTAATAACCTTTGTACATTTTTAATCTAAATATGACATATTTAAAGAAGGGATAACACTAAACAACCTATAACCACAGAATGCTCTACATGAAAATATTTCGTGTCAGTGATTTAAAAGGAATGTTATTTTTGAAAAGTGTTAATCAGAGCATTTATTTCATATTTCTTCTTTTGTTGTCTTCCTTGTTTCTATGTCCAAGGGCTAATAAAATATTATGTAAGCATTCAGTATCTATAGAGACATAAAAATTAATATAAAAATAATTTGTTTTTAAAGTGTGTTAAAAGTAATTCGTAGTTTTTATGAAAAATAAACAGCGTATTAATATTTTATCAAGAATCCAAAATGCTATTTTGCTGAAATTATTTAAATTATTTTATTTCGCTATTGTATTTAACATATGTATGTGTACTAATAATTTTATAACATTTGTGTTAGTTTTGTAAAGGCACAGAGCAAGTAATATAGTGTAACGGTTTTTGATATGAATAGTTAAAACCATAGATACGTATCAGGAACAATATTAAAGTTGTGACTTGTGTTGTATGATAGGTAAGCAATGAAACCAGCCACTTTCACGGTAACAGTGATATTTAAGGTCAACCATTTCACCATTGACCTTAACATATATTTTTAATCGTTTTCGATTTATTTTTGTAAAGTATTGGATTTAAATGAAAGAAATCGTGAGTATTAATTTCACAAAACCTACCTACCTTTCCTATTCTAGCTTAAAATTATAAATTAAAGTAACAAGGTTATTGCACTTTAAACAATAAATTTGTGGAATAAAAAAAATGTTAACATATTTTGTTAAATTAATTAATGCATACAAAATACAACTTATTAACACGTGAGTTGCCAGTGTGTGGGAAATATAATGAACTCAATTTTAACATGCAAGGATACAAATGTACCTACTTTATTTTTTTCGAAATATCGTTACACATTTATAGAAGTCAAACCTATAATTTAACAAACAAATATTCGAAAGTAGTTCCGCACATGGAGGTGTGTGCGGCAAATTGACCTTCTAATATTCAAATAAATCAAGTTAGATAAATATATACCTACTTTGAAATTATATGTGTAACAGAGTAGCGATTAAAATAGGCTCATCATGTCCGGATTGTTTATGTTTCTGATCGTTTGGAATGATTAATGAGATTTGGTTATTTATTGAGTATCGCTCCAGGCATTGTGAATGGGAGCAATATTATTTAAAATTATCTACATAAATTTTAGGCTATTTGACATTTTCTATGAAGGTAAGATGAAGGTAAGTACATCTAAATACAAGTTTTTGAATGATTACATGTAGTTATAAATTTTTATTATTATTCAGCATTATTTCTGGACAATTTTTTGAATTATATATGTCGTGGTCATATCGTAGATTTGATCATTTCATGATATGAGTGGCCATTTCACGAAATGGTCGCATATCGTGAAATGGCCAACATAGTTTGATCAGATCGTTAAATCGTCAACGTTTCACGATTTGGTCATCCACATTTGGCCAGATCGTATAAAATAAAAAGAGTCCATAAAATATTAAAAAAATTCAGAATAACTATATTCTAAAAACTTGTTTAATGTCATTTAAGTTAGTGCCGCGGCAGCGGCCGGCGAATGCCAGAAGCGAATCGTTTTTGCAATAGAAAACAGTTAGGTTAGGTTAGGTTAGACTTTGATAAACAACGCACGAGCCGAGCGAGCAAAGCTAGCGTGCCGCGACAGCGGCCGGCGAGTGCCAGAAGCGGATCGCTTTTTAAAAAACAAACAATTATAATAATATAGTAGTAGTTTCTTAAATTATTTTGTTTAAGTCGCATTTTTTCTTAAATACATATAAGATATCCACATTTTCCATAGTACTCGTACCTCTTCGTCGTAAATTCTTTGCTATGACTTTCTTCATAATATTGTTATTAAACGAATTATGAAGTTTTTAACTGCGAATAATTTAATTTTCGCCAGCGGCCGCCATCTTATCACATACCTAAACACAGAGCTTGCAGCGCCTCTACCAACGATTAATGTAACTATTTTACGATATGATCAAATAATTTTGATCATTTCATGAAAAAACCGTGCGTTAATTGGCCATATCGTGAAACGATTTCTTATCATTGATCTGCCCAAACCACATCATGATGTGGCCAAACTAAATTGGCCATTTCACGATATGCGACCATTTCGTGAAATGGCCACTCATATCATGAAATGATCAAATCTACGATATGACCACGACATATACATAGGTACGTATCATCACTACATAGTATAAAACAAAGTCGCTTTTTCTGTCCCTTTGTATGCTTAAATCTTTAAAACTACAGAACAGATTTTGATGCGGTTTTTTTAAATAGATATAATGATTTAATAGATGGGTGTGTATAATTTATTAGGTTTGAGACAAAGCGGACGAAGCTGCGGGCGGTAAACTAGTTAGTTGTCTTAAAACTAATTATTAACATTCTTGATTGCAAACGATTATTAGAGGATGATTATAAACAACCTACAGACGTATGTTTTAAGTGCACTTGTTGACATTGTAAGTTCTGAGAGTACTTTTAGACCCACAATATTTCAAGGTTTAAAGTAAAGCCATCTGATATGGTTATTTTATATATATATAAATCAATTCATTATAGTATTATGTTTTCGGTGGCGAAATACTGTTAAAATAGTCTTAACTGGGGTACATGGTGACAACAAACAAGCGACAGGTCATAGTTTATTTATTATTACATTCTATTGTCTAGTATCTTAGATTTATGGGCTTAGGTATATAGAAAACAAGTTATTTTTTTATATTTCCTGGTAACAATAGTGGTTTCGTTGTGGTTTAGTTGTTTATAATTTAAATAATGCTTTACATACATGATACAGGTCCTTAGTAAATTAGAATAAGCTAGGATTTAATAGATAATAATTAAAAATGTATGGATATATGGATGTAAAAGCTTTTGTTTTACAGGTACTAGGTACATTTCCATCTCGCAAAATCAAGATCTCAACGAGTCCTGAGTTGATATTGCTATTTGTAGCTACCCGTTTGTAGAATGACGATAGTTCTTCTGTAGTTTCATCATAATATATTTACGCTTATAAAGAATAAAGAAATTAAATTTTTATATGAATCTTTCTTTTTATACATAAAAGTACGAGCGAGGTTGAATGAGTATGAATTCTTCGTAATCAATAAAAATACATTGATGTGGTCATAAAAAGCTGTTGAAGCTTTTTATAATTAATTGGTCAAGAACACAATGTAGGTCATACATAAATACAATATACTTTAAAATGTGATAAACATTATTATGATCGTGTGTACTCTCCGAGACAATGCAATATTTGAGCTCTCACACATGCTTTACTCAAAAATCTGACTTTAGATTTCCGCCTGATTGGCATAGTCGGCGTTGCATAAAGGTTGTTGTAACTTATGCCAATTTCTAACCATCTTTTTCTAATATATATAAATCTCGTGTCACAATGTTTGTCCTCAATGGACTCATAAACCACTTAACCAATTATAATAATATTCGCACACCATGTGCAGTTCGACCCAACTTGAGAGATAGGATAGTTTAAATCTCAAATCTTTTTAGAGAAAGCGGGCGAAGCCGCTGGCGTTAAGCTAGTAATAATATAAAAGTACCTACTCTGATTTCCGATAAAGAGTAAAAAATAAAATAACTCTAGCAAATCTACCTACTTGTTTATTATGTATAAGTACTTCCGGAATTATCTCAATTCCGAAGTGTCGATAAATTTTTTAATTACTGTTCGTGAAAAAGGTTTTTCCATTTTTAATTAAAAATTACCTATCTCTTTATTTATGGAACTTAGCCTTATGAATCTTTGTATATGACTATTCGCATAATACAATCACAATAGTTCTGGAATTGGTTTATGCAAACATGATTTACGTTGAGAATGTTATATTAATTAAATGACTATTAAAAGTGCGAATTCTTTGTTAGTTTATACCTAATTGTTCTATTGTCGTAGAATATTAAATTGACCTTGGTAACTGATGCGGTACCTAATTATATGTGAGTACATAATTTCGATCGAAAGGCGAAAACCGTGCGAAGAAGTGTAGATAATATAATTAGCCTTGCCACATTCTCTAATTATACCTAATCAAGCACTTTATTACAGATGATTGTAACACAAAAAGGTTAAATTACTTAATTTGCCAATTTAATAATTTAAAAAGGCATTTTATGAACGAATAAATCAATAAAATTGCTTTTAACAGCAAATGCATTAATTTATCTTCTATTTTTGAGTGATTTTTGACGTGTTTGTGATAATTCTGAAAAAAGAAACCACAACACCAAGTAGTAAATTCTGATAGTGTTTTGTCATACCTAATATGTGACTTCATCTGCAACGACGACGATCACGATTGCAGTCACTAGGTACCAATCGTTTATCTTTATACCTATTATGTTATCAAAATTCCTTTGCTAAGCTTAGTGCCTGGGGACATAGATGTTACAAACATAAATGACAATAAAAAAAAAAAAAAAAAACTGAAAGTAATCGGTGAAATTCATGTGAAATGTTCAATATCTATATTATGTCGTGGCCATATCGTAAATTTGCTCGACCATCGTTAAGAGGCCGTATCGATTTTAGAGTGATTTTGACTTGTTTCTGTAATTCTTTAGGAGCTCGTTTAAGAAAACTAAATTAGTAACAATGTGTTATAATATCTTAAATTAAAGATTTATTCAATATGTAAAAAGTGTCCGAAACAATTTATTGATTTTCATTGTCCAGTTTGTTTAAATAGTATAATAGTGTTTCAATTTTTTCAATGCAGGACGTTCGTGTCTTTGTAGTTTACACAGAGTTTAAACTTTAAAAGAAGAAGTTTTCATATAAAATATACAACAATAAAGACACTGAGACATCCTAAAAAGTGTTCGAGGAATTTTAAGTACCTTTATTCAAAATCTAAGTTAAAATAGGCTTACTTTGATGAAATTTTATGCGTATATGGCGTCGAATTTCTAGTACATTCAACAGAGTTAAAAAAAATAAAAAATACACATTAAATGATGTCTAGATTTATGCTTGAAAATTTGCAATAAAAAAATACATATTATGTATTTGGTTTTATGGAATAATTTAAATTTCTCTAGAATTTTCGATTATATACGGGAGCGCAAACGTTGTTACGGCAGACCTATACATAGTATAATCGAATATTCTAACTTTATTCCATTACTTTCCATAAAACATAGTAGTTAGTTTTTTTAAACGAGCTCCTAAAGAATTACAGAAACAAGTCTTAATCACTCTTAAAATCGATACGGCCTCTTAAATCGTCAATGTTTCACGATTTTATCATCCACATTTGGCCAGATCGTATAAATTATAGGAATTCCACAAAATATTAAAAAAATTCAGAATATTTTTAGAACTTGTTTATTGTCATTTATGTTAGTGCCGACTGCCGCGGCAGCGGCTGGCGAAGTGAATCGCTTTTTAGAAGATATGGGCATCGACATGGGCATGGGCATGGGCATGGACGTGGGCGTGGGCGTGTGAGTGTGCATGGACGTGTGCATGGTCATGGGCATGGCATGCATGGTCATGGGTATGGCATGCATGGGCATGACATGCATGGGCATGAGCATGGGCATGGACATGGGCATGGGCATGGGCATGGGCATGGGCATGGGCATGGACGTGGGCGGGGGCGTGTGAGTGCATGGACGTGTGCATGGTCATGGGCATGGTCAGGGCATGGCATGCATGGGCATGACATGCATGGGCACGGGCATGGGCATGGGCATGAGCATGAAAATTATTTTTTATTGTTGCTCCACCCCGAGCCCATGGCAGAAGGACTCCTGATTATTATGAACGTCATGCATTGTCCCGCGAGTCGGAGACATTCAAGGAGTCAACTCAAATTCAAAGCTTTTTTTCATATTATATTCATATTATTTAGTTCTCATATTATTCGCACATCTACTTCTAGATCTTTACAGGCCAGTAATTAACGTTACGCGCGTTTGACCGATGACATTTACATACATTGCCCCTAATACGCGTACAAAAAAAAGTGAGAGTGAGAGAGAGTGTTGCTGGACTCTGGAGTAGGAACGGCATGATTGAGGAGATAAGAGGCAAGATCGCAACGAACGTACTTTATCAAAATATTAAAAAATTTCAGAATATTTTTAGAACTTGTTTATTGTCATTTATGTTAGTGCCGACTGCCGACTGCCGACTGCCGCGGCAGCGGCTGGCGAAGTGAATCGCTTTTTAGAAGAGATGGGCATCGACATGGGCATGGGCATGGGCATGGGCATGGGCATGGGCATGGGCATGGGCATGGGCATGGGCATGGGCATGGGCATGAGCATGGGCATGGGCATGGGCATGGGCATGGGCATGGGCATGGGCATGGGCATGGGCATGGGCATGGGCATGGGCATGGGCATGGGCATGGGCATGGGCATGGGCATGAGCATGAGCATGAAAATTATGTTAGTGCCGACTGCCGCGGCAGCGGCTGGCGAAGTGAATCGCTTTTTAGAAGAGATGGGCATCGACATGGGCATGGGCATGGGCATGACATGCATGGGCATGGGCATGGGCATGGGCATGGGCATGGGCAAGTGCATGGGCATGGGCATGTGCATGGGCATGGACGTGGGCGTGGGCGTGTGAGTGCATGGACGTGTGCATGGTCATGGGCATGGGCATGGGCATGGGCATGGGCATGGGCATGCGCATGGGCATGGGCACGGGCATGGGCATGGGCATGGGCATGGGCATGAGCATGAGCATGAAAATTATTTTTTATTGTTGCTCCACCCCGAGCCCATGGCAGAAGGACTCCTTATTATTATGAACGTCATGCATTGTCCCGCGAGTCGGAGACATTCAAGGAGTCAACTCAAATTCAAAGCTTTTTTTCATATTATTTTCATATTATTTAGTTCTCATATTATTCGCACATCTACTTCTAGATCTTTACAGGCCAGTAATTAACGTTACGCGCGTTTGACCGATGACATTTACATACATTGCCCCTAATACGCGTACAAAAAAAAGTGAGAGTGAGAGAGAGTGTTGCTGGAGTAGGAACGGCATGATTGAGGAGATAAGAGGCAAGATCGCAACGAACGTACTTTATACAGAGATTTTAAAAGTTAGTTCTGATATATGTATTTGTTAACTCGCGGTAGGAAAATCCATACTAATATTATAAATGCGAAAGTAACTCTGTCTGTCTGTCTGTCTGTTACTCAATCACGCCTAAACTACTGAACCAATTTGCATGAAATTTGGTATGGAGATATTTTGATACCCGAGAAAGGACATAGGCTACCTTTTATTGCGAAATATGTAACACGGGCGAAGCCGGGGCGGACCACTAGTTATTTATATGTATAAGGTATCCTCGAACTCGAGTTGTTTACGTCTGAAGTCCCGCGAACGAAGTCGCGGGCATCAGCTAGTCCGACATAATATGGAGAGTTTATATATATAGTTTTTTGAACCATGTAAGTGTACTTAAATTTATTGATCCTTACGGATTCATACAAAATAAAAAGCTATATGAATACCTAAATGATATTTAGTTTTATTCCCTCGAGACTAACATTTTTGTAGAGATTACCCACGCTCATATCCAATATTATCGACTTATTTATTCAAGCAAAGATCCATAAAAGTTCATAATACGATGTAGACGTCAATAAATAATAATAAAGACAAAAGAAATGTTGATTGCAGATAATGTCGACTTATTCGCGCATTAATCACACGATAAAGATTTCAATGTAAATATAGCGACATAGTTGTGAGTGAGCCGACGCGCCGCACGCTTTTGGGTCACGACTTCATCTATGTGATGCAATAAAAATAACTGCGTTAAAAACAACCGACTTCAAAAACGGAAAAGTAAGAAATAAAAAAGATTTGATATTATTAATTACAACATATTATTTTTATGTGCTATTTACTAAAAAGGTTTGATGTCGGTGCATGGGCTTAATACTAAGTACTTAGTGTTTGGCACCGACTTCAAACCTATTTAATAAATAGCACATAAAAATAATATGTTGTAATTAATAATATCAAATCTTTTTTATTTCTTACTTTTCCGTTTTTGAAGTCGGTTGTTTTTAACGCAGTTATTTTTATTTAATACTTTTTAGTGTATTTTTCAACACGAATCAAACGAGCCCAAACTCGATAAAGTTGAGTCATTATATTACTGAGTTCCTATGGCCACCTTCCGATTCCATCATCAGATCAGCTCCATGTCATGATAATGTTTCATCGCTATCCAATTTACATTCATATACAAAATTTCAGCTCAATCAGTTACCGGGAAGTGAATCAAAGTTACTTGCTACATTGAAATTAAGTCATCGAGTACAGACAAAAATGCTCATAAAATAAAAACTACTAGGCCTAGCCGAATAAAATTTTTATGGGACCAATTCGACACCATCCCGCATCGAACAAAAAAAGAATCACGTAAATCGGTTCAGAAACCTCGGAGTAATCGGTGTACATACATAAAAAAAAAAAAAAAAAAAAAAAATATACCGGCCGAATTGATAACCTCCTCCTTTTTTTTGAAGTCGGTTAAAAAAGCAATGGGCTGAATATTATGGTAACGGCTACCATACACTTTAATTGATTTATTAAGATAATTTCACGCGGTGATCGTTATCTCCTAAATGTAATCGGTTAGCTAAGGTCAGTTAATGTATGAACTGTGTTTAGAGAGGCTTTGAAATAATAATAATTATTGAATTCTGAATGATAACAACAGTAATAGTCCATTAGTGAAACAGAACTAAAACTTTAACAGACGTTGCATCCACCTAGGATACTCCTACACGTAGCAACGCATCTAGGAAGATTGAAGGATTGTTAGGGTGCTATTCCACTAATAATGTGGGAAGATTTGTAGCGAGAAATGTGTAACTTGTAAAGAACTAATCATATCGCTTCATTTACTTTGAAGTTTGTAGCTTTTAGTGTTTGAAGTACTATTGGTTATTTACAAGCACATTCCTCGCTACACATCCACGGAAATTATTGAGGAAAAGCACCCTTATCCTAAAAGATAAAAAACTAAAGAGTCGTCTGTAGGAAGGCTAGTACAATTCCTAGGTAAGTACACCTAAATTGCACATCGACGTGACGACGTACAAGGAAAATTATTATAATGAAATAGAATTATTTGCTGGTGAATCAGGGGTTTTACTTTCAACACTCGGCCACGCATGCTTTCCTGCAGAGGTATGCTCGACTGCAGAGTCGATGTAGAGTGTAGACTGTAGACTATCGGAACGAAGTCAAGGACCCTTATGTAAACGCGACTTTATTAAATTTCTATTAAAGCGCGTAGAGTGCGGTTTATTTGTAATTTGTTTTATTTTATATGTTCCGGCTATTAACACTATTTTCACGGCTAAGAATTTCTTGTTAACTTAACCAATTACAATATCGTGATGAAACAATGTGTAAGCAAATTTCATAAATGACAATTAAATTTGCATGCACTGTATCGCAATTTGTTTTAGACTTTAGTAACTAGTGAAGAATTTTAAGGTTAGTTGAACCATAGGTAGTAGGTAGCTGGTACATATAAGTATTTCTATTGATGCCCATTTAATGGTTTTTTTTTGTGGGAAGTAAGTTTCACATTGATTTCTGTATTCATAAGGTCGTATTTCTACCTACTGCAATTAGTGGCTTCTGGCTATATTAGACTCTTTAATATTTATTATTTTGTTTTGTTATATTATTATCACACAGATGTGTTTATAAAAATAATTTTGTTATTAACTACCTTACATTTTTTGATTTTATTACATTAATTTGATTTAACACGAAATAGTCATCAAAACATTGTTCTTATGTTGGGTTCAATGATTTGAAAACAATCAAAAATATTTTCTGTTAGGTCTGGTATGTTTGTATTAATAAGTACCGTTTATATTTCAATCGAAAGGTCGATTAAAGGTAGGTATGATAAGTTAAAAATGGAATGATTTTATGCATTATTTCATTGAGTCGCAATACAGACTAAGGTTTAGGTCTATTTACTTGACATATCTAGTTTTTGCCTCAATTTCTGAGTAAAGTATATCCGCATCTCATAGTTGAGTAATTGTCATTGCCAGTAGGCTTTGATTGAAAGGAAATTGTGTAGCTTTTATGTATAAGAATAATTGTTGATCTTTAGATAAGAGATAACATTGCTATGAACGAGTTGCAGAAAAAATTTATTAAATTTTAACTTATATGGCTAGGGAGATACATAATCTATACTAATATTATAAAGCTGAAGAGTTTGTTTGTTTGTTTGTTTGAACGCGCTAATCTCGAGAACTTCTGGTCCGATTTGAAAAATTCTTTCTATAAATAGTTTTTGTCCCATGCAAGAATATTTTTTAAATTATTTTATGGGGAGCTTTTCATATTTTTTAATTAAATCGGCCCGGATTACAGATTAGATACTAGCCCGGGTAAGTTCCAGACAATGCCTATTATACGACTGTATACTTACTGCGTTAAGTAATTAATATGTATCGAAATTGCAAATTACATCGCTATGCACGTATATGTGCAAGTAACCGGTAGATACCTAACTAATATTCCGAGTAAAACTGTTTTTATGTACCTATGAAAGTAGTAAGTCTCATAGTATTCCACAAGCATTAGGTATAATAATTATTGTACGTGGTTTTACCATTTATATTTGATTAAATAAAGTCCACTTAGAGAAATACGGCGGATATTTAACAATTTATTATATTACTAGATTTCCGCCCGCGGCTTCGCCCGCGTTTGCAAAGGAAAACCCGCATAGTTCCCGTTCCCGTGGGATTTCCGGGATAAAAACTATCCTATGTGTTAATCCAAGTTACCCTCTATATGTGTGCTAAATTTCATTGTAATCGGTTCAGTAGTTTTTACGTGAAAGAGTAACAAACATCCATACATCCTTACAAACTTTCGCCTTTATAATATATATTAGATACCATAAGCAGACTAAGCAGTGTGCTGTTAAACACAAAATAACAATGTGATTTTGTATGTAAAATGTATGCGCAGGTCGCTTATAATAAATGCAAATGCCAACCTGCAAAATATTTAATTTTTATGAGGTAGATACATGTTATGTGTTTAGAATTTCAATAATTTTGCATTTCGACTCCTAAAAAGCTAAAACAGATTGTAACACTGCTGAATAAATGGTAATTGATGCTATATCTTCGATCATGATAGTGTCATCTAGTGAGTGTATAATGATATAAAATACTAGCTTTCCGCCCGCGGCTTCGCCCGCGTTTTCAGAGAAAACCCCGCATAGTTCCCTTTCCCGTGGGATTTCCGGGATAAAACCTATCCTATCTCTCAAGTTGGATCGAACTGCACATGGTGTGCGAATTTTATTATAATCGGTTTAGTGGTTTAGGAGTCCATTGAGGACAAACATTGTGACACGAGATTTATATATATTAAGATAAATAAATACGACGTACATGTCGTATTGTAACTGGTACTTAGGTACTAAGTTCAATTTATCACTTAATACCCTGTTAAGATTTCAAGCAACTTGTCAGTACAGAGTATTCATTAATTGCACTCTATATAGCCATAAATCACTGCAGAGATGTTAATTAAATTAATTAGGCAATGTTTTATATATTGGTTGTAGATAACTGAATAGCTTAATCAGTTTTTTGCTGTTGTTTTTGTATTTTCTAGTTGATTACATTTATGGTATTAGTAACATTGAAATTCCTAGGTGCTATGTAAAGTCATGTTGACGAACGTATAAGCTAATTGTAGTTTATGTGAATGAACTTAGTAGGACCTTAGTGTTTTTTCTTTAGCTAGAAGGCAACAAGGAAAGAGATGGGATCAATTGTTTTTGTTCTGTTATACGATGTTGTCAATTGTCAATTACAATTTACAGTATCTAGGTATGAGTAAGAAATAAATAAAAGAACAACAGAATTAATATCAGAGCTGTTTATTAACTTATAAATATTTTTACAGACTTCATAATTACACAAAATAATGGCAAGAAAGTGTTAAGAATATAACAAATACATAAAATAAATAAACATTACTTGCGAATTGTGACACATTTTACACGATAGTTAAGAAGTTAAATATATATTTACAGCAGCCTTAAGTTTAAACACGGACGGAATATCATAGCCAATACAACTAATAATATAATTTATTTTAAATCTAAAAATGACCTAAATCAGTTACATAATAGACACGTCCCAATCATTTATTCGGTGGAAAGTCAAGAGTAGTGTATGTAGGTCTCGTTCTAGGGACGGGAGGTCGTCGAACTCGCGGGTGAGTTTTTCCTCCTTCTGTGGGTTTGCTCATGCTGGTTTCACCTTCCTCGGGCAAGTATGGCGGCCGCGGGTTCAGAACCAGCGCTTTGTAAGAAGAATGCGAGTCGGCGATACTGCGGCCGTCGCCTTCGTCTCTTCTGGAAAGCTCAGAGAAGGGCGACACTGAGCGCTTCTCGATCCCGCTGGGGCCCGGTGTCTCCTCTTTAGGTTTTAAATCGTACACATTTTCTTCTTTTCTCTTCGGCTCCGCATCCTTCTTGAACTTCGTCTGTCGTTCGATGATCTCAGCCGTAGTTAAATCGGACCCTTGCACGTCCGTCTCTAGCGGCGCGGCGGTCAGCCAGGGCCTCGCCGCGTTGTTGCTGCACCAGCGTTCCTCGTTCTCGCTCGCGTCGCCCAGCAGTCCCAACTTCTCGAGGTTCTGCAGTAACAAGTTCTCGCTGGAGCTGGCGGCCCGCATCTCCGTCTTGGAGTCTTCGGCCAGGAGCAGTTCAGCGAGCGGCGGCGCGAGGCCGAGGCCGATGTTCCGCTCGTGGTACACCTCGGAGATGGTGGGGGTGAGCTCGCCGCTCAAGTGGCGCACCTGCGCCAGCGCGTCGCGCGCCGCCGCCAGCTTGGGCCGCGCGCGCTTGGACGTGGAGGGCTGCGCGTCCGGCTTGTCGTCGTCCGTGCGGCGCGGCTGAGCGGACGCCAGCTCGTAGAACGCGTCCAGGTAGCGGCGGTCGGGCCGGCGGCGCAGCACCGTGTCGTGGCCGGACGACTCCCAGTCCGAGTCGTCGGACGGCGGGCGGCGCGTGTACAGCGTGCGGATCTTGGTCTGGTGCGCGAGCGCGAGGGACACGTTCTGCGGGGCAGCGGGAGGGGAGGGTGTGAAGGCGGCGTCGCTCTCGCCCCTGTAGCGTGGATGGGGGTGCGGGTGGGGGTGCGGCGGGGCGGGCGCGGGGGCGGGGGGCGGCGCGGTGCGGCCGTCGGGCTCCCCGCGCCCCGCCTCGCCGGCGCCGCGCACGTACATGGTGAACGCGCCGCCACAGGAACCGAGGGGTAGCGGCGGCGGCGGCACTGAGCTCATGTTCTCTTCTGTTAAAAAAAACATAAAATTTATTACTGTAGTAGGTATATAGGAACCTTTTTGTTTACTTAGGTAGATACTTCTTTTTTTGAAGGAACTTTTTATTCAAAATGTTAACAAAATAAACCAAATGTTCACACATATTAAATTGTTATGTGTTCTACAACCGTTTATCTACATTTCTAAATATACTTACGTCGGTGCTGTGTGGTCTCTCCATCAGAATGTGGTTCGAGGTCTCCGTCATCGATAGATGCAAGCGACTCTACGCTGGAGCTGGATTCCAAGCTAAGACTGCGTGGCGCTTCTTGAGTATCTAATAAATAATTTATTTATTAAAATTGTATATTTTTATTTCTCATTCCCACACATACACTATATCTAATTGACATGTTCTAAACATACATTACAACAGGAATTGCAATAGCTTACTTCATCTACTATATCGAACAGTTCTGTAGCAATAAATAATTAAATAAAAAGACATTAATCATAATTTTCTACAGTTCATTAAGTAATCATATTATGAGTGCATTTACTTTCATCTTATTTTACAACAATTTTAACAACTATAAAATACCTAGGTAGGTACTACTTTTGTCCCAGTCTGTAAAGGGAACTATAATAATTCTTGTCTGCTTATTAGTTAGTTCTATTATAAAATATAACATCGTCAACGTAATAAAAATTAGAAAAAATACTCACCAAATAATGCAAGTAACGCCTGTAGCACAAACTGAATGTGCCTTCTATTGGTCGCTTTCCCGCGCAGAGTGACCTCGTCCTGTCCAACTTCAGCCAGATCGAACCCAAGAGATGCGAGCAGTTCGTGACATCCGTTGACTCGCCATAATCTAAAGTTTTTAGAATGTTTTAATTAAAAAATGTGGGTTTCCATGTGTATTCAATTTCCTGGAAAACTAAACTGAAGTAAAATTTTTTTTGGCGCACGCACCCACTCTTTAATTTTTGTTTTTATTAATTGATTAATATTGTACTTAACAAAAAAATACTGATACCTAATCTAAAAATAGATATTATGTATCACTACATAGTATAAAACAAAGTCACTTTCTCTGTCCCTACGTCCCTTTGTATGCTTAAATCTTTCAAACTACGCAACGGATTTTGATGCGTTTTTTTTTAATAGATAGAGTGATTCAAGAGGAAGGTTTTAGTACATAATTTATTAGGTTTTAGTTTGGGGGGCGAAGCCGCGGGCGGTAAGCTAGTATTGTATATGCAAAACCTTCCCTGTAAAATTATAATTATGCATAATACCTACATATTTAGATTCTGTAAAATCTGTTAGAATTTCATAGAATACCGAAAAGCAAAATTATCAATGGTCATAATAATAATTAGAATTAGAATTACATACCTACACATTTTACTTATATGGGAAGTCGGTACAATAGAACGGCATTAAACGTGTTTTAATAACAACACTTTTTAAGACAAATGTTCAACACAGGTTTATGTTTTAGGCATAACGGTATCATCAAAAAGTACCTGAAATTACTTACCTAACATTAACAGCAACTTCGATAGTATCAGTTTCACAGTTTTTGACCGTGAACTGCGAGATGACGGAGCGAATGACTCCAATGATGTCATCAGCGACGTCACCGTTCGATATTAGCTTCGATAGAGCTAGTAGTGTAGTTGAGCTTAGACCTGGATGAAGATTGCAATAAATTCCTTAATAATTCAGTCTACATAATATGGTAATCTAGTATTAAATAGTATATCTAGTACTAATCAACATTGCAAACAAAGTATTGTTGGATAAGGAACACGATTACCAATAATATTTAAAGGAATAGAAATTGGAAAAGTTTGGCAATCTAATAGACCGAACTTAAAAGAATGTGATGAGAAAAATGTAGCAGGAAATAAATAGTTTATCAATTTCATAATTAAATTTAATTTTTCTTCGGTATACACACCCAAAAGAGCTTGCAAACTGGCTGAACATTGTGTAAGTCTCTCTTCTGGATCACTTTGTGGGAAGAACACGCTGGATGGGATTCCGTTAGCCGCTGGTTCGAATCTGAATAAGATTTATTAAATCAATAACATATTCACTTAATAAAATAGATTATAAGAAAAAATATATTCCTCAAACAATATAATATTTTGTAACAAGTAAATGTTTGTCAGTGAATGCTTGTAGAACACCCATAAGTGGGCCAACCAATTTTTTTTTGTCATACAGAATTGTCATACCAGTTTTAAAATCGTTACTTTAAACTAATTCAGAAACAAAATATTTACCTGAATCCGACACTCATGAGCAGTTCCCGCCAGCCCGTAGCAGGACCGGCCTTGTTCTCGATACTCTTCTGTGTCGTGTACATCGCGTTCTTCTGTCCACGTACAATGCGCTGGAGCGACTTCTCCACTAGGTGAAGGCATACTCGTAACGCGTCTCTGTAATTAGGAAGTTTATTAGAAAATATTTTTTGGAACATCTCCCATATTATAAATATGTATGTTGTTTTTATTCTCTTAGGGTTTACCATGTCGTTGTTGTTTTATGCAAAGTGACCTGTAAGGGTAATATATAAATACATATATACAATTACGACTTGTCGGGTGTATCATTTTTTATGTGTTGAAAAATCTGTGCTGTGTGGTGGGTTGTACGTGATTTGATGTGTTGTGATGTGCTTTTGTTGCGTATGTTGTGTGGTATTCTTATTATCTTGTTAGGTTGTATCTGGTCTGCGTATTTTGATGTGTGCTGTATGTAATGTTATGTCACAGAATACAATATAATAGTAGCTAAACGCTACAGAACGGACACTCTCCGCCTCCCGCCAAAATTAATTGAACATAAACACTTACCTTCACCCCGCACGATCACGCTATAGATGGCCCGCATTTTTCCGTAAGGAAGATTGACAACATTAATCAAATTGACTTTAAGTAATTTTATTATTTTGGATTTGTGATTATCGTTTTTCGTAGAAAATGGTTAGATATTATGCTGTTGCCAACCCACACATTTGCACTCTCTACAGTGTGACTGTCAAAACGATAATTTTGTATGGAGTGTCCGGGGTGTGGTATAAGTGACCTGCTTGTAATTTGGTGTCATGTATTGTTTGCTTTATGTGCTATGTGGTAATGTATCGTGTGTACCGGCAGCGGTCGGGCGCGGCGAGCAGCTCGCAGAGCGCCTGGCCGAGCAGCGCCACCTTGTTGCTGAGCCGCACGTTGGCGCCGACGAGCGCGCAGCCGGCCCAGTGCGCCGGGTGCGCGAAGTGCTTCGTGTGACGCACTGTTTGCATGCCGTCGCCCAACGCCCTAGTTAGAGAATCGTTATTAAAGTATGAGTTGTTTGGTCCGAGTGAGCTGTTGGGAACGTCAAACTTTAATTCAGTGTTGGAATCAGAAAAAACGGTTTTCAATAAAACTGACTTATTTAGGAGAAGTAAGTTTTTAACCATCTTCAAAGACAGAGGAGATTCTTATTCTTTTTATGGTAGGTACCTATTAGATATATTTTTACCACCTCCTTGTTACAGTGGTTGACGCGTGAGCGTAGCACCGAGGGGTCCTGGGTTTGATTCCCGGTGGAGACGAAGAAAAAAAAAAAAATGTTGTGTGGTTTTATGAAACCACGGTAAAAGTGAAACTTAGGCACAAAATTATCGTATTTGTACGATAATTATTTTGGTCTACTCGAAGGAGCGGTCTACTTGGTCTACTCGGTAATAGGTTTGGTCTACTCGAAGGTGCGGTCTACTTGGTCTACTCGGTAATAGATTTGGTCTACTCGAATGTGCGGTCTACTTGGTCTACTCGGAAATTGATGTAGTCTACTCGGAAATTGGTGTGGTGAGTGGTCTACTTGGTCTACTCGGTGAAGGTACGGTCTACTTGGTCTACTCGGTGAAGGTGCGGTCTACTTGGTCTTCTCTGTGAAGGTGCGGTCTACTTGTTCTACTCGGAATTTGGTGTGGTATACTTGGTCTACTCGGTAATAGGTTTGGTCTACTCAAAGGTGCGGTCTACTTGGTCTATTTGGTAATAGGTATGGTCTACTCGAAGGAGCGGTCTAATTGGTCTACTCGGTAAAAGGTTTGGTCTACTCGAATGTGCGGTCTACTTGGTCTACTCGGTAATAGGTTTGGTCTACTCGAAGGTGCTGTCTACTAGGTCTACTCGGTAATAGGTTTGGTCTACTCGAAGGTGCGGTCTACTTGGTCTATTTGGTAATAGGTATGGTCTACTCGAAGGAGCGGTCTAATTGGTCTACTCGGTAATAGGTTTGGTCTACTCGAATGTGCGATCTACTTGTTCTACTCGGTAATAGGTTTGGTCTACTCGAAGGTGCGGTCTACTTGGTCTACTTGGTAATCTAGGTGCGGTCTACTTGGTCTACTCGGTAATAGCCAATAGGTATGGTCTACTCGAATGTACGGTCTACTTGGTCTACTCGGTAATAGGTTTGGTCTACTCGAATGTGCGGTCTACTTGGTCTACTCGGAAATTGATGTAGTCTACTCGGAAATTGGTGTGGTCTACTTGGTCTACTCGGTGAAGGTATGGTCTACTTGGTTTATTCGGTGAAGGTGCGGTCTACTTGGTCTTCTCTGTGAAAGTGCGGTCAACTTGTTCTACTCGGAAATTGATGTAGTCTACTCGGAAATTGGTGTGGTCTACTTGGTCTACTCGGTGAAGGTACGGTCTACTTGGTCTACTCGGTGAAGGTGCGGTCTACTTGGTCTTCTCTATGAAAGTGCGATCTACTTGTTCTACTCGGAATTTGGTGTGGTATACTTGGTCTACTCGGAATTTGGTGTGGTATACTTGGTCTACTCGGTGAAGGTGCGGTCTACTTGGTCTACTCGGAAATTGATGTGGTCTACTTGGTCTATTCGATAATAGGATTGGTCTACTTGGACTAATCGGTGCGGTCTACTTGGTCTACTCGGAAATTGATGTGGTCTACTTGGTCTATTCGATAATAGGATTGGTCTACTTGGACTAATCGGTGCGGTCTACTTGGTCTACTCGGTAATAGGTTTGGTCTACTCGAAGGTGTGGTCTACTTGGTCTACTTGGTAATCTAGGTATGGTCTACTCAAAGGAGCGGTCTAATTGGTCTACTCGGTCATAGGTTTGGTCTCCTCGAATGTACGGTCTACTTGGTCTACTCGGTAATAGGTTTGGTCTACTCGAATGTGCGGTCTACTTGGTCTACTCGGAAATTGATGTAGTCTACTCGGAAATTGGTGTGGTCTACTTGGTCTACTCGGTGAAGGCACGGTCTACTTGGTCTACTCGGTGAAAGTGCGGTCTACTTGGTCTTCTCTGTGAAGGTGCGGTCTACTTGTTCTACTCGGAATTTGGTGTTGTATACTTGGTCTACTCGGAATTTGGTGTGGTATACTTGGTCTACTCGGTGAAGGTGCGGTCTACTTGGTCTACTCTGAAATTGATGTGGTCTACTTGGTCTATTCGATAACAGGATTGGTCTACTTGGTCTACTCGGTAATAGGATTAGTCTACTCGAAGGTGTGGTATACCTGGTCTACTCGGTAATAGGTATGGTCTACTCGGTAATAGGTATGGTCTACTCGAAGGAGCGGATGAAACCCCGGTAAAATGAAATTGTTCGAACGGTTCGGAACACTGCTTTGTGTGTGGTCTATTGGTGTGGTATACTTGGTCTACTCGGTGAAGGTGCGGTCTACTTGGTCTACTCGGAAATTGATGTGGTCTACTTGGTCTATTCGATAATAGGATTGGTCTACTTGGACTAATCGGTGAAAGTGCGGTCTACTTGGTCTACTCGGTAATAGGTTTGGTCTACTCGAAGGTGCGGTCTACTTGGTCTACTCGGAAATTGATGTAGTCTACTCGGAAATTGGTGTGGTCTACTTGGTCTACTCGGTGAAGGTACGGTCTACTTGGTCTACTCGGTGAAGGTGCGGTCTACTTGGTCTTCTCTGTGAAGGTGCAGTCTACTTGGTCTACTCGGAAATTGATGTGGTCTACTTGGTCTATTCGATAATAGGATTGGTCTACTTGGTCTACTCGGTAATAGGATTAGTCTACTCGAAGGTGTGGTCTACTTGGTCGACTCGGTAATAGGTATGGTCTACTTGGACTAATCGGTGAAGGTGCGGTCTACTTGGTCTACTCGGTAATAGGTTTGGTCTACTCGAAGGTGCGGTCTACTTGGTCTACTCGGTAATAGGTATGGTCTACTCGAAGGTGCGGTCTAATTGGTCTACTCGGTAATAGGTTTGGTTTACTCGAAGGAGCGGTCTACTTCGTCTACTCGGTAATAGGTTTGGTCTACTCGAAGGTGCAGTCTACTTGGTCTACTCGGTAATAGGTATGGTCTACCTACTCGGCCTACTCGGTGAAGGTGAGGTCATGGCGACATATCCAAGGGTGTGGTTTTATGAAACCCCGGTAAAATGAAATTGTTCGAACGGTTCGGAACACTGCTTTGTGTAGCGCATGTCGCGTGCCGAGTAGGTAATACCTACTCGGTTGCCGCGATACACGCGACATGCGCTACACAGACCAAAAAGTTTGAGGCGATGTAATAAAAGTTTCACTTTAAAAAATTTCTTGGTCTGGTAGGACACAGAAGGCTGATCACCTACTTGTCCCTAAAGAAAATCGATCAGTGAAACAGATGTATAACCCAACCAGCAAAGATGTCCTATAACAATAACTTACAACACTAAAAAGCTTTTTAAATGACGTATAACAGTGTCGCGGTGACAAGCTTGTTGTATAATAGCGTTTAATGAGATGATTTTGCTCTATATGTGAGTGGTCAGAGTTATAGGACTGTTTAACTGTATAAAAGAGTTAATAAATCTGTTATGTATTAATGTAGTAAAATGCGACACTTACGCGAGATATACGGCCTACAAGAGAGTTTCTTTCTCTTTAAAACAACAAAAACCTGCCATATTGTCAGCACCGTATCGTAAATTAATTTAAGGGTTCTATTTAATAAAATCATGGATTTAGAACATATGTAAGACAAGTAAGTAAGGATTGACAGACAAGACAGACAAATTCAAGGTGAGGCTTCGAATACGGACAATGATTCCGTACAATCTGTTACATCCTATGAACAAAACCAATTAAACAGCCATCATGTGGTTTGTGATAATTCAGAAGCAGACCATTCAGACTCTAGTGTTCTGCTTGACACTTCGGGATCGGAATCTAAAAATCGGAATTTACACTAGAAAATACAAAAAAAAAATGTTATGGGTTTTCTATTTACATCAGGGAACCCTACTAATTTAATCCAGTTTAAGGCATGACAGTTGTCAAAACTACGTTCGTTTGCGGTTGTATAATAGCCACGGAGTTGCTATTTGGCATCCTATACAGCAATTTGGTGTAAAATTAGTTTTTAATTACTTAAAACTCAATAATTCGAGGGGGGCATTAAAAAAACAGCGTAATTATGCATATAATCTATCAGTTAAATTTCATTCGCCAGTCAGTTTATGTATCTAACATAATTAACAGCGTAACAAAAATTAATACTCGACACCACGATGATGGTTCCTATAGTCATTTACTCGTATTATCAACTGGTACACGATTTACCATTTTGTACTATAATTGTAGCGTCGCGGTGGCTCGTACATTGCAACTTCGTGCTACAAAAGATTTGCTGTTACTCTTAAAACACAACTTCGCGCTGTAACAGCATCGCGGTTCCTTTTATATCACTACTTCGCTCTATAACAGCATCGCGATTCTATAAGTGTACTCTTCTATAGGTCCAAATGGCATCTGAGTTGCTGCTACAGCAACACAATACCATCAAATGGCTTTATAAATGCGCCACTTTGGGGTTTATACAACGTTCTTATCACCCTTATAGGACTACCAATTAGCACCTCTGAAACGTTCTTATCTCTTCTATAGAGCAACGATTTGTTGGTTGGGAATGCATCTGCCCCTTACCCCACTTGGGGACATGGGACTTCACTTTACACTTTGTATATTATATTTTTAAATATTCCAAACACACAACAGACTATGCAGATTCCACTTTTTCTTTAGTCAGTTTACTTATACTCGTCTAGTCACACGTCACTCACTTGGCCACGCGGCTGCCCTGCAGCAGCGCGGAGTAGAGCGCGCGGTACAGTATCTTGGCGGCGGTGTCCTGCGGCGGCGGCCACAGCGCGAGCAGCACGGCCTGCGCGCCCGCCGCCAGCAGCGCGCGGCACAGGCGCGACACGCCCGACCCCGCGCAGCTCACCGCACCGCACTCTTCTGTGTCTTGGAGGACGGAGCTGGATGGCGCGCACGATATCACCACCTGGTTTATGGCATTGAGATATACATAATATGGAGACGACACTGCCTACATCACTTATGTTCCGCTCAACATACGCCATATGACGTAACTGCACGCTCATTTTTTATTTATTTTAAAGTGAAACGCATCAAATATGCCTTCGTGTGTGTTACGATATTGCACAAATAATACGGAAAAGTGCAAAGGAATAACTTTCATCGGTAAGTACCTAAGAAGATAATAATTTTTAAAACTTAGAGCAAAAAAATGGCGCACAGATTTTGTTCGTGGTGTCTCCTCCATACGTAGTAATATTATCTCAATTGTTTATGGACATTTGTTTGACGCTTTTATTTGGCAATAAAGAAAGATAGACTTAAAAACTGCGGGGACATTCGTGATAAAGATTGGAGCGCGCGGCTCGACAAGCTTAACCTTGGGCGCACTATGAGTTGGTGATGTGATGACATAAGCAAGGTAAAAAATTGGCGGCAAGAAACGAACAATTGGGCTTGTGGAGGCTATCTCTATCTATCTATCAGAAGTCTACCAGAAGACAGGCAAGGTTGAAAAGAGAGTAAAACCTCAAATAATAATAGAATACAAAAAACGTACAATGATGCTTTAATGGGCATCATATCAGTCTGTATTGGAAGGAAAGTTTTTGCAACATTGTTTACTTGCGGATGAAAACGTTTATTGGATTGTATACTCTGTTAGGCAATTAGCGAATGAAGTAAAATATAAATTAAAAAATAAGAATATTCAAAAAATGTGTGAGGTTATAAAAAAATTCTTACCAATCTTGCGGTCAGTTTTAAATTCATGATTTCTGATGCTGTTAATATAAATTCTGAAGCAGGCGGTAATTCTTCATTACTAGGTGGCAGCTCAGCATCTGCAGCAGAATTATTTTTTAATTCATATAAATTACCTACATAATTTCAATAAGTTGAGAGTAATAATTCAAAACATGACTTACGTTCTTCCTCATTTTCTGTAGAAGTATCAGCGGCGTTGCTTCCGACACTGGTATTCAAGAGACGTTTGGCTTGTGAATCCACCTAAACAAAGTATCATTTGTTAACTAGTTTCATACTAAACCACAGAATACATAATAGTAGCTAAACGCTACAGATAACAGAACGGACACTCTCCGCCTCCCGCCAAAATTAAACACTTACCTGACCCCGCACAATCAGTCTAAAAATGGTCCATATTTTTCTACAGGGACGATATGCCACGAAGATTGACAACATTAATCAAATTGACTTAAAGTAATTTTATTATTTTGGATTTGTGATTATCGTTTTTCGTAGAAAATGGTTAGATATTGTGCTGTTTACGGATGTATTTCATCAGAAAAACGCGATTTTTTTACGCTAGTCAAAAATGTGCCAACCATAAAGTGTTAACACACACACATTTGCAGTCTCTACAGTGTGACTGTCAAAACGATAATTTTGTATGGAGTGTCCGGGGTGTGACTAAACTAAACATTATATAAGTAGGAACAGTGTGTTTTAATTTATAATTATAATTTATTTGAGGTGTATTTTGAAAGGGACAGAAATTTTAGGGAAATAATCGAAATAATCTTAATCTTACCACTTCTCCAGGGCTGAGTACGATGCCAGGAGTCTTCCAGCACACGTGTGTAGCAAAGTGGATACATTCTGCTTGCGGAAGTTGAGCTAACACTGCTTCCTTTGACGCCTGTTTAAAAAAATAATAATCAGGGAGAATATTTTTTAGACATATTTATTAATTATTACGTGAAGAAGTAACAAGCTATGGATTCAATTGTGCACCAGTCCATTTTTTCTATATTTTGTCGATTGATTCCTAATTTTACAAAGTGACAATAATTGTTTATAAAACATACCTGATAATCAGTAAGCGGCGTGACTCTCAACATATCGGCAACAAGTTCAGCTTCCTTCAATAGAGCAGGGTGAGCCGCCCAGCGAGTGCCACCAACACGCGGCCCTCCTACTACGAGGCAACGCATTCCAGACTCGTTGTTGGCACCTGTAGGAAAATGAATTAAAATATTTATGTGAAAATCTCAAGTTTTATCATGTGATGTTTATACACATCACATATGCGTAGTAAATATTAAAAAAAAAAGTTTTAAATTGTCCGCTGCAAAACTATGCCTTCGCGTGTATTAGGCAGACTTTCCTAATGGGTGATACAATTTTGAACATTACTACTACGAAATAAGGTGCTTATTTCAATGAATATTCTATGCAACGCCGGCAGCGTTTTTTACAACCTTCTAAGATTATAGGTCAAAATCTTAGAAGGTTGTCAAAAACGCTTGCATAAGTCAATGTTAATAACTTTACGGTAATAAATATGGAAGATTTGGCGTATTATTAATACCCACCTGACCCTCCAGTGACAGTATAGGCAAACACACTAACCATTGTTGGTTCGTTTATTATCACCTGGCTCCCCAGAGACCCGCACACACTCACCGTGCTGTTTACTATGGGTCGTGCGTTATATTATCCTGGTCTCCTAGCGTCAGTAGATGCACACACACTCACCGTGCTGTTTACTATGGGTCGTGCGTTATATTATCCTGGTCTCCTAGCATCAGTAGATGCACACACACTCACCGTGCTCACCGCTGGGCCGCTGCGCTAGGTGCGCGTGCCGCACATGCCGCAGGTGGCGCAGCGCGGGCGCGGCTCGCAGCGCGTACCGCTCGCACAGCGGCTCGCCGTCTGCACCGCGCAGTGCTCCCCACGGACACGCGAACAGCGCGCCCTCTACACACAGCGCAACCTCGCGCCGCCCGCCGCAACCGCGACCGCCTGAACCGGACCCTGCTGTTAATGAAAAGAGTGAAATGACGTCACACCATCACACACATTCATTGTGAAATTGCGCCGCGCATTTAAGTATTAATCGAAAACTAAGGTCTCATCGAAATAATTCCTTCGTTTAGATTTTTAATACCTATACCTTTCCAGCAGCGGCTTCGTCCATGTAGTCAAAGAAAAACCCACATAGTTCCCATTCCCGTGGGATTTGCGGAGGATTTTAAAACGTATATGTCCTTTGTCAGGTCTCAAGCTATCTCTGTACCAAATTTGAAATATATACAAGCAGTACTTTTTTAGTTTAACCCGGACATGCATAGAGACAAATAGACAAAAATTCTAAAAACTATTTTTGGCTTCGACATCGATTGTGGATCACACCCTAAGTATTCTTTTAAAATATAAACAATGTACAGTTTTGGCTTGAACATATTTTGTTTGAGGACCTTTTTAAATTTAAATTTTTAAAATTTAAGTTTTTCCATACACAATTTATTTCTTGCCTCTGAACTAGCAATACTCTACGAAGTCTATGTAGCTTGCGTTGGCAAAATATCGACAAAATACAGAACAATAAATAAACGAGAGAGCAAAATTTTTTTCTGTTTTTATTTTTTGGGTTATTTATTAAGATTTGTAAAAAGTCATAGAACAATTAGTGTTGTCGGGATTGATGTAGTGAAGCTGGCTGCAAGAAGTGATGTGCTAATTTTCATTCAATGTATACTAATTCATTTCGTATATTTTATTTATGATTTTATGTCACTCTTACCGTGATTATTATTACACGACGCTGGTAGAAGATCTTCAAATGGCGCGAGTAGCATTTGATACAAAGTAGTGAGGCATGGTGGGCCCTGCCACGATGGTTGTTTCTTTCGTGGACAGTGTATACTTGATCTGGATAAAAATATTGTAATTTTAAATACACATTTTAAGCACATATTATTTTTTTTGTTGTTAGATTTTTCTGATATCTAATAACTATTTATATCAGTGCTTGAAAGTAAACAAAAAAATGCATTATACCTTGTAGATCCTTGTAAACTGGCAACGGATCCGGCCACTGAGCCGCCGACGGATCCCACACTGAATAATGAACTCAAGGAGTAGTTCGACGAATTCAATAAATGGTTACGATTTACCTGCAATTAACACAGATGTACATATTATATGGATCTAAATTATGGAAATGGTATGAAAAACGAAAGGTAACAAGGATAGGGCAACATAGAACATATTAAATGAAAATAGAACGAAATACGAAAAAAAAAAATGTTGTGTGGTTTTATGAAACCACGGTAAAAGTGAAACTTAGGCACAAAATTATCGTATTTGTACGATAATTATTTTGGTCTACTCGAAGGAGCGGTCTACTTGGTCTACTCGGTAATAGGTTTGGTCTACTCGAAGGTGCGGTCTACTTGGTCTACTCGGTAATAGATTTGGTCTACTCGAATGTGCGGTCTACTTGGTCTACTCGGAAATTGATGTAGTCTACTCGGAAATTGGTGTGGTGAGTGGTCTACTTGGTCTACTCGGTGAAGGTACGGTCTACTTGGTCTACTCGGTGAAGGTGCGGTCTACTTGGTCTTCTCTGTGAAGGTGCGGTCTACTTGTTCTACTCGGAATTTGGTGTGGTATACTTGGTCTACTCGGTAATAGGTTTGGTCTACTCAAAGGTGCGGTCTACTTGGTCTATTTGGTAATAGGTATGGTCTACTCGAAGGAGCGGTCTAATTGGTCTACTCGGTAAAAGGTTTGGTCTACTCGAATGTGCGGTCTACTTGGTCTACTCGGTAATAGGTTTGGTCTACTCGAAGGTGCTGTCTACTAGGTCTACTCGGTAATAGGTTTGGTCTACTCGAAGGTGCGGTCTACTTGGTCTATTTGGTAATAGGTATGGTCTACTCGAAGGAGCGGTCTAATTGGTCTACTCGGTAATAGGTTTGGTCTACTCGAATGTGCGATCTACTTGTTCTACTCGGTAATAGGTTTGGTCTACTCGAAGGTGCGGTCTACTTGGTCTACTTGGTAATCTAGGTGCGGTCTACTTGGTCTACTCGGTAATAGCCAATAGGTATGGTCTACTCGAATGTACGGTCTACTTGGTCTACTCGGTAATAGGTTTGGTCTACTCGAATGTGCGGTCTACTTGGTCTACTCGGAAATTGATGTAGTCTACTCGGAAATTGGTGTGGTCTACTTGGTCTACTCGGTGAAGGTATGGTCTACTTGGTTTATTCGGTGAAAGTGCGGTCTACTTGGTCTTCTCTGTGAAGGTGCGGTCTACTTGTTCTACTCGGAATTTGGTGTTGTATACTTGGTCTACTCGGAATTTGGTGTGGTATACTTGGTCTACTCGGTGAAGGTGCGGTCTACTTGGTCTACTCTGAAATTGATGTGGTCTACTTGGTCTATTCGATAACAGGATTGGTCTACTTGGTCTACTCGGTAATAGGATTAGTCTACTCGAAGGTGTGGTATACCTGGTCTACTCGGTAATAGGTATGGTCTACTCGGTAATAGGTATGGTCTACTCGAAGGAGCGGATGAAACCCCGGTAAAATGAAATTGTTCGAACGGTTCGGAACACTGCTTTGTGTGTGGTCTATTGGTGTGGTATACTTGGTCTACTCGGTGAAGGTGCGGTCTACTTGGTCTACTCGGAAATTGATGTGGTCTACTTGGTCTATTCGATAATAGGATTGGTCTACTTGGACTAATCGGTGAAAGTGCGG
The DNA here is from genome assembly GCF_905220415.1 of Colias croceus. Taxonomy (NCBI): domain Eukaryota; kingdom Metazoa; phylum Arthropoda; class Insecta; order Lepidoptera; family Pieridae; genus Colias; species Colias croceus. Next base: position 5,006,238 of record NC_059555.1, read on the forward strand.
TCTACTTGGTCTACTCGGTAATAGGTTTGGTCTACTCGAAGGTGCGGTCTACTTGGTCTACTCGGAAATTGATGTAGTCTACTCGGAAATTGGTGTGGTCTACTTGGTCTACTCGGTGAAGGTACGGTCTACTTGGTCTACTCGGTGAAGGTGCGGTCTACTTGGTCTTCTCTGTGAAGGTGCAGTCTACTTGGTCTACTCGGAAATTGATGTGGTCTACTTGGTCTATTCGATAATAGGATTGGTCTACTTGGTCTACTCGGTAATAGGATTAGTCTACTCGAAGGTGTGGTCTACTTGGTCGACTCGGTAATAGGTATGGTCTACTTGGACTAATCGGTGAAGGTGCGGTCTACTTGGTCTACTCGGTAATAGGTTTGGTCTACTCGAAGGTGCGGTCTACTTGGTCTACTCGGTAATAGGTATGGTCTACTCGAAGGTGCGGTCTAATTGGTCTACTCGGTAATAGGTTTGGTTTACTCGAAGGAGCGGTCTACTTCGTCTACTCGGTAATAGGTTTGGTCTACTCGAAGGTGCAGTCTACTTGGTCTACTCGGTAATAGGTATGGTCTACCTACTCGGCCTACTCGGTGAAGGTGAGGTCATGGCGACATATCCAAGGGTGTGGTTTTATGAAACCCCGGTAAAATGAAATTGTTCGAACGGTTCGGAACACTGCTTTGTGTAGCGCATGTCGCGTGCCGAGTAGGTAATACCTACTCGGTTGCCGCGATACACGCGACATGCGCTACACAGACCAAAAAGTTTGAGGCGATGTAATAAAAGTTTCACTTTAAATACGAACATTTAGTTAAGCTCACCTTACAAAAAAAAACGACGTGTGGCACTCGGGGACTGCCGCGGTAAAGCTATGCCTTCAAGCCACACCTCCGGCCGTCGGAGTGGGGAGCGTGAGGTTTTTTCGTTACGGAATTTCTTGATTCGGTCCCCGTGCTCAAGGCCCACGATAGAAGCTATGCAATAGCTTAAAAATATTAATATAATATTATCAACTCACAATCCTAGCGAGCCCAGTGTTGGGTCGGTCGTCAGTCCTCTCATCATCTCCCCGCTCGGCCGCGCCGCGCACCCAGCGCGACCACTCGCTGATGCACCGCTCTAGCTTGCCGCTGTCTGTTTGGAATTATTATAAACTGTATTATATAACTATATCTCCATACTATATATAATATTATAAATGCGAAAGTAACTCTGTCTGTCTGTTACTCAATCACGCCTTAACTACGAAACCAATTTGCATGAAATTTGGTATAGAGATATTTTGATACCCGAGAAAGGACATAGGCTACTTTTTACCACGGGACATAGGATGATAGGTTTTATCCCGGAAATCCCACGGGAACGGGAAGAAGAACGGGAAGAAGAAGAACTTCGGTAGAAAGCTAGTAAACTATATAATTATATATAATATGTTCAAATGTACATTTTCCACGTTAGATGAACCAAATAAAACGATCAAGAACATTGATTTAGGATGCGGGATCGATAAGAGAAATAAACTTAAGTGGTATCAAGGGACACCCGGATGGATCAAAAATACTAAAATAACTGTCTTGTTGTAAGAGAGAGGGGATACAGACAGAGAAACTTACAACTATAGCAAAGAATGTTGTTACAACTTTTGGTCTCCATTGCGTCTACCCCCCTTTCGCAACGACTTGTAGAAAAAAACTAAGTTTTCACATTAAAAATATTGGAATAGATTTGCTTTCGATGTCTTTTGTCATGAAATCATCTTGAAAGTTGTGTATCAGAGTGGAAGATGACTGAAAACTGAAAAAACTTACTCATATTAGCCTGTAGATCATCTGGGCTGATGTCTGGTAAACTATTGTCGCCGTCTTCTGACTGTTCCATCAATGATACTTGGTGGAAGCGCACGATGCCTGGAATAAATTTTCTATCACACAAAGTTCATAGCAAGGTATTATTTACGAATAACTGTAAAAAAGTTTATACATAAGAAGAATATAAAAATTTTGTACCTATTTTTCTCAAGCAAATAATCGGTAGAAACAAGGACCACTACCTTATCTTATAATCATACCTTTATGTGGTTGCAATAGCCAAGAATATAGTCTTCCAGCAGCCAAGCTGTAGTACAATATAGGTGCCTTCTGTTTGTTCACAACTTCTAGGATCTGGTCCACTGTGCTTGGGTTCCATTGATCTGGGACTTCTTTGGCCGATTCCTCTGCTACGTTCCTATACAAAAAATATAAATTTAAAATATGTTAGTTATTCTGTTCACCTCGCGTTAGCAATGTTTATAATACTGTCGGTGTTGGATGGTAAAAGTTTTAGATTTTTTGTGTATTTAAATTTATTTTCATTCATGTCTGTATATTCTGCTACCGTCTTTAAGAAATATTTTTTTTAATGTGTTTTTGTCTTCTTTTAGCAATATAAGTATTATTATTTAATTGCGTAAACATTAATATACCTCTGATCATTATGCATGTCCACATTATTCTGATTTTGTGCTGAAGAAGTTTTTTCAAGAGCATCAAATGAACGGCAACGACCACGCTCCGCTACAACTAGGGCTTCAGGATGACGACCCAGTTCTGAAAATTAATTTGACATTAATTACTTACTTATCAATCGAGTCCATTTACAATAATTTTTACACAAAAATGAAATATCAATTTTGCCCTTACTGTTTCACTTCATGGTTTATTTAAAGATTTACACTTACAAATCATTTGGGTAAAATGAAAATTATGTTAGTTATTCTAGACCTCTATACTATTATTAATTTAAAATTTACTTAAGAGAAGTTTAACTGTTATATAAGTGTCAGATACGTTAATTTTTTGGATATCATATCTAGCAATACAAGGGACGAAGTTGCGAAATAAAACTAATTGTATTAAATCATTTATAAAAAAAAAAAAAAAAAAAACTCACCAACTAATACTCTCTGCAGCGCGTGTTGCGTGGAAGTATACAGCGCGATAACTTTTCTGTCCCTGTGCTTCTCGTTGCCATTCTCCAGTACTGTGAGCGCGGCTTGCAGTTGTTCTTTCGCTTCTTCTAGCTCTCCAGATGCCCATAGTGCAAAGCCTAGTCTGTGACGGACTCGCGCCTAGATGGTAATTTCAATGTTGTTTTACATAATTCTCTATTTTTGTTCGATCAATTCTGCACGAAAATTAGTTCTTACAAAATTATTTATAAAAATGGTTATATCAAAATTTTATTGGCAATGTTAATATAAAAGTGTTCAAAATAAAAATATCATTTCGTAAAGGATAAAACTATCCTTATGCAAAGGATATTTATAATTCTATAAAATTAAAATTGTAATACAATTAACTGAATCGTTTACAAGTAAAAGATCAAAGATTACCAAAATACTTCATAAATAAGAATGGATAAATAAATAATGAGATCAATTATTATATTCTACGCACCTCTTCATCAGCATCAGCCAATCCTTCAGTAGCAGCGAGCGCTTGTCTCAAATACGACACAGCGCTTCCACACGCACCCATCGCCAGATGCGCTCGACCAAGATCTGCTAACGCGTGAGCTCTACCTCGTGTGTCACCTGATTTATAGAAGAAAATAATATGAATATTAAAAAATGAAAGTCGTTAGAGAAATAAAAAAAAAACGCTCAGCAAAGTGGGCATGGGTCGGGTAGAAATAAATAAATATTACCAGAAGCAGTAGCATGTCTTAGTCTTGACTCGTGCCAGCGAGCGGCTTCCGCGTGTGCTCCCGTTGCTGCGTGAGCTGCTCCTAGGCCGCCACATGCACGAGCCTGGATAAACAAAATAAAAATAAAAATATAAATTCCTGATAAAAGTTAACTTGAATAGATATTTGGAAAAAACTTGTTGACTAAATCGAATAATAACAGAGGACCAAGCGTAGAACCTTGAGTGACGCTTACTTCTATCAAGTAGTATGTGAACTTATACGAGTAAAAAAATAGTTATTATTTCATTAATTGCAATATTAATGTAAATCATTTTGTTTGTTTGATTAAAATAATGCCTATAGTTAAAAAATAGGCGTTTAATCGTATAGCAATAAAATCAAAAGCATGATAGAAATCGCAAGCAAATTATTTCATGCCATTTGCTTTATTTATATTCTCATAAAAAAGCTTCACCTGTAAGTGAGTAAGTCCCAGTCTATGAGCCAATTCGAGCTCAGTCCTGTGATGTCTGATGGCGGCGGCGTGTTCACCGAGCGCCTGATGCGCGACACCCAGCGAGTGACACGCTTCCGCTTCCATTATTTGATTGTTTAACTCCCTGATGTATGAAAATTAAATTAGTGATATTATTGATGTTAGCAATTAATAGTTTGACAAAGAAATCAATATTTTTAAATTTGAGAATCAGATCGGATGTTTAGATCGTCGCCTTACTCTATAACGTGACGGTATTGCTATGACACACACACACACATGCCACTTCAACAAAAACATGGAATTGTGACAATTATTTGAGTAATTTTTAATTAATTAGGTAGCTTTACGTTTCGTTAGGTTCTTTTTCAGATCGACTCTACCATAATTATTATTATACTGTAATTAAATAAAACGTACTTTGCAATATTTTTCTGGTGTTCCAAGCAAGATACAGCTTGCTCTAAATTATTCAGTGCGATATGTAAAGCGCCAAGTTCTCCATACGCTTGAGCCTTTGCTTCTGGCATTCCCAGTTCGTGTGATACTACTAGTCGCTTCTCTAGGCATACTAGTGCTTGTTGTAGATTACCCACGGACCTAAAATGAATATAATTTTTTTCATGTTGTTAGCAAAATATGTAAAACAATTTTAAATAACGATCGTTTTCTTGCATTGTAAAAGGCTTCATTCAATTTAATAGTACTGAAAAGTTTTGCATGATGTTAAAACTACATTAATCAAGGAAAAAGATTCCGTCTTCTGATGCAGTTATAACCAAAATCATTATAAGGTAATAAATTGTATAAAAAACATTGATGCAATGCTGAAGTTTCTAAACGCAATACTATAATAGATACCTACCTATATAATAATTTCTTATAGCATTTTATACACCACAAATCCACCGTTTAATTATTTATAATTGAAAAATAACTCACTTGTGACTCAACCCAAGTCCTCTATACGCCCTCTCCTGCTCCCGCGCATTGTTCAGTTTAAGAGCAGCTGCGAGATGCTGCTCATGATACTTTACGGCTTCATCTGGATCACCGAGAGCATCATAACAGTCGCCTAGAGAACCAAGTGCTCTGGCCTTGTCCAATTGGCATGTCGGTGTATTCACTCGCTCAAGGATTGCTAGTTGCTGTATGTAAGGAAGTTTTAAATTTGTGATGAAGTTTTAGATTATAAACTATTAAAAAAATTGACATGATAACTATACTTATCGTAGAAGTTACAAGCAAAAACTCAGTGTTAAATTTATTTGATCTCTCACCTGTTCTAAGTAGCCAATGGCATCTTCATAGTGTCCCATGTTCAATTTAGCAATACCTAGGTTTCCGTATGCCTGTGCTTCTAATGCGCAATCTTGTAATTCTTGTGCTCTCTCTAGTTGCTCCTGTAATCATGTTTGAATATCAAAAATACTTAATACATAATGTGTAAAGAAAACGCAATGAATACAAACATTTTAACGTTTAAAGTCATACAATTAATAGTCGATGGGATAGTTTTCTTACCCTATAACATCGAGCTGCGTGTGAGTAATGTCCAAGTGCCATATGTACTGCACCTAGATGAGAATGAGCTCTGGCCTCTCCAGCTGCATCACCCGCTTCTTGGCGCAGAGTAAGTTCCTACAAAAAACCAAATTTTTTGATTGCTCTTGCATGTACTTACATGTAAGCTAAACATTGTATAATATAATGTTATTGTATAATCTAATGTTTTGGCAAAATAAAGATTTTATTTATATTTGTTTATTTATGAATGTAGATATATAATAATGACCCATTGTATTGCAATAGGTTGTAAACATGTATATAACCAAATGTATTTGTATGTAATAAATTATTTGAGTTTGAGTTTTGAGTAAATAAATGTTAACATTGTTCCATAATTCAAAAAAGTGTAGTAAAACCCATTACCAATATATAGACAAATGTTAAGTGTATACTGTATAAAGTGTATAGGTTACCTGAGTATGATGTCCTAAAGCAGCGTCAAGTCTCCGCTGCAGTCTTCTGGCGAGACCCAGAGCACCGCACGCTGCTGCTTCAAGAGAACGATCTCGTGCCTGCAAAATTAATTGGATATTCCATTAAAATAAAACTTATTAATGGAATTATTAGGTGGCATTTTTACTGAACACATGAGTCATGTACCTACACAAAATTTTCTGATATTAGTTCCAATAATAAAAAGAAGTAGTAATATTTATTAACTAACTGATAAAAATCACTCAAACATCAGTCAAACATTATTCACCTGTCTTGCAAATCCAAGTTGCCGTTGGTACATTTTAACCGCCTCTTCAACGTCACCCATTTTTATCAGTACATCTCCAATGTTGCCCAAAGCTCTGAACTTTCCTTGCAAATGTTGCGTCATATGGGCTATAGCTAGGAAGTATTTTTGACACTCGAGGGCTGTTTCTAAATTACCTAGGGCTAGATGTGCTAGCCCCAAGTTACAATAAGCCCTACCCATATTCATTTTATCTTGTAAATCTTTGGCAAGTGATAGGTCTTGATCGTAGTATCTGGAATGAAAACAAAAGGGACATAGAACTATTAAGCAGTACATTTCAAAGTAAAAATCTTCACATAATTTGAAATAAATGTGGTTCATACAATATTTTTAAATTGAATTGAACACAAATAAAAACACGATTCAAACACAATTATTATTAATAGCTTACCTTACAGCTTCTCTATAATTCCCCAAACAGTAATGCGCATATCCCAAAAAATGGCAAGCCTTAGCTTCTGCAGTGACGTCACCAAGTTCCTGCGACAACATGAGATGCTGCTCATAGTATGGGACCGCTTGAGCAAATTCTCCTCTTGATGATAAGCAGTTGCCCAAGTTGAGTAAAGCGCAGGCTTCACCTGCTGCGTCTTTTAGTTCACGAGCTATGCCTAGAGGAAATATTTTGAATAAATTTTGCTGCATTTTACTGATTATAATATTCAATTATGATATTTCCGAAATTGAATAGTAGATTAGCATCCGTTTTTTTACCATACGGGAGATTGACGATTTGTTAATGAGTTTATGAACTGGCATATTTTTAAAAGGGAATAACTACGCTAAAGAAATTTTATTTATCATTATATAGAAAGTAAATAAACTTACCCAAATGAGCTCTATAATGGAACAGCGCCATATCATGAGCACCAAGTGCCTGATACGCAACCGCCAAGTTCCCATGGGTTGATGCTTCTGAACTTCTATCGTGCACCTCTTTAGATATCGTCAGTTCTTGTTTGTGGTACTTAATTGCTTGTTCGTAGAACCCCGCGGAGGAATATGCGTTACCAATGTTGCCGTATGCTCTACCCATACCGGCTTTATCCTAGAAATAAAATTTTAATCAAAAAAAACGACGTGTGACACTCGGGGACTGCCGCGGTAAAGCTATTGCATGCTATGCCTTCAAGCCACACCTCCGCCCGAGTGGAGAGCGTGAGGTTTTTTCTTTACGGAATTTCTCGATTCGGTCCCCGCGCTCAAGGCCCGCGATAGAAGCTATGCAATAGCTTAAAAAATAAAAAAGTCGCCGTTCATTTTAAATATTTTTAGTATTTCTGATACATGAAATCTTATTACGTTGTTGTGATGAAATAAAATTGTATAATAGGTATCAACTACAAACAACATCATCTAGAAATAAATTATACATCTGAAATGAATTAATTGATAATCTTAAATTTCTAATTAGTCTATAACTGCCATTTGAATTGACTTTTTCGTGTATAATTTGTGAAAAACATTAATTTATGGAACCATTATAGTTTATTAGCATTTTATTGTAATTAATGTGAATAGCAAACCTGTAACTGTCTGGCAATAGATAAATGAGCTTGATGCAATTTGAGCGCTGCGTCATGTTCCCCTAGCAACTGGTATACAATGCCTAGGTTTGAACAGGCACGGCCTTCGCCAACCTGTTGATTTAAATACATTAAATGAGATTTTTCTGCTAATGATTTGCTATTTTATATTCGAAAAACCGTTCATCTTTTTATCTAATAAATAAAAAATTGGAAAAATTTAACCGTGTAAAAATAATTACAAAAGAAAATAATTATTGTGAGAAAAAATAACTTAATTATTATTTATTATAATACCTTGTCTCTTGCAGCGAGAGCTACATCCAATTGCCTTTCGTGCCATTTTTTCGCTTGTGCATAGTCTCCTGCGCATCTATAAACAAGAAATAGAAAACAGATATTTTAAACTTTAAACATAAATAAATATACAATGCGAGACAACTTAATTGAATTCAGAATGAAGTGAAAGAACTATAACGATTCTAGTCTAGAACAATAATAAAATTCATGAAAATATAAAATAATTTTGTTTTATTAATTATTAGCGGAGAAATTTCAATTTAAAAATTCATTCCCATTATTTTAATAACTTTCTCTTTTTCGCGCGTTTGCCGCTTTTTTATATTTTTTTTATTTCCAGCGGTCTCATTTCTTAGTGGCTAACAACTTTTCTATACACTATTTTGTTCAACCTCTTTGATCACAAAAAGTTTTCATGCTATAATTAAACAATACTATTGTGATACTATTATACTTACTATTATAATAAATAAACGAAGTATTTAATGACATTAAAAAATCTGTATAAATAATTGTAGGTACCTACTAGTTATTTAAAAAAAGTCAAAGTAAAAATAATTGGAAAAATATCATGTTTAAAATTATTCAAATAATTCTACTAGATTTTATTACTTTATAGTTTATCAATTCGTTCGGTACATTGAATGAACAGTTATCAAATGTACAAAATTTCCGTTACCTTGCAGCATGCCCAAGACCCGCGTACGCTCTTGCTTCGATAGCTCTATCTCCTAAATTCTGGGCTATCCTAAGCACGTTTTCGTGATAAGCGATAGCTTGCGAGAAGTTTCTCCTATAATGATACGAGGAACCTAGATTTGAATATGCTCGGGCTTCTTCAACCTGAAATACCATTAGTTATATTAAGGTCATTTATAATGCATCTGTGCAGCATTACTTATGTACAAGTTCAATGAATTTGAGCCGATTCTAAGAATTTGTGTTGCTTCTGTGCCAAGTTTCATATAGATAGGTACATCCATGATCTATTGGGTGAAAAGGGCGGTGACTCCTTAAGATGTTATTGCAAAAACAATGGTATTAGCCATAGATAGAATTTATATTTATTTCGCCTCATTGATAGCGAATAAAGTCCTCTATTCAGTATAAAGCTATGGATATAATATATAAAACACAAACAGACATTCAGTAAAAGCCAGTTACATAAATCTAAGGTGTAAACACATACCGAACTAGCAAATATCCAGCCTACCTGATCGCCGAGCCGCCTCGCGAGCCGCAAGTGCTGCGTATGACAATCCACGGCTGAATCAAATTCCCCCATAGCCAAGTAAACAGCGCCGACATTCCCTATCTCCCTGGCCTCTTGTAATCTATCGCCCATTTGTTTAACTAGCTGTACGCATTGTTTGTGGCTCGCCAGCGCATTGGGATAGTCGCCGATAGCAGTGTAGACGTGCCCCAGGGAGGTCAGGGCTGCGGCCGCGGCCTGGGTGTCCTGCAAATGTTATTTATTTTTTGTCCCATTACATGGTAATTGACAGCTTTCCACATTGTTTATTTAACGTTAATAGGTAGGTACTTAAAGGTTAAATGCTCGTATAGCAGTCACAGTTTATTAAAAATGACAGCGACCAGGGACAATGCATTTTTCTGGTGCAAGCAGAAGTTTGTTAAGTTATGGACTGATTTTTTATTTAATATCGACCTTTGATTAACACGACCAAGGCTGATTTATTAAAAATAAACCCCATTATTATGTTGCAGTAATTTGTAAGTCAGGTAGTACATATAATTATTATTTTAATCAAGTGAAATAATACTGAGAAAATCATTCTGTATGTTTTAAGTGGGGTAAATTATATGTTGTAAATACTTTTTTAAAGAAACTTGTAAATATTGCCGAGCATAATATATTATATAATGCTTTCATAAGATTTGACGAGAATTTGAATGTTAGGTACAGAGCAGGACGTAGATCCAAGTTAAAGTACAATAAAATTCCCAATGCAAAACTTTCAACGGGATGTGCATGAGTAGGTTATCGATGAAGATAATGAAGTTTGGTGAAACATCAGTCTTTCAATTTATCAATTTCACTTTTAATTTTAAGACAGCTCTATTTAAGCTTTCGAATCACTTTCTCAATTTGCATTGTAAATATATTTATTTATTCTAGAAAAATGCACATTTTATTAAAATATTCTCCATAAAAGTATACCTTTAAAATTTTCTAAGCTAATGTATACCAGATCACCTTCCACATTGATTTAATATTAAATTTCAAAATGGATATAACAAAAACACATTCTAAGTTGAATATTTCCAAAAATCACTTAAAATTCAATGCTCTGTCGACTAAGAGCAAACAAAAGGAATTAAAAACAAATAAAGGGCCGATTAGAATGCGGCGCATCCTTTTCACTAAGGAAATGGATGACAAAAGGAAAAAATATCTGACGACGGACCGCCAATAGGGTCTTTGTCTCGATGAAATGAGTTAGTGATGTGAGATTTGTATCGATATATTTTTTGTTAAAATAAATTTATTCAAACGAGATAGGGATACGCTGTCAAGGTTGCTTGCATCGTATTCAACGTGAATAATTAGCATATAACGTTTATTAACGGTTCATCACTAGTTTTGTATGGAATTTATCAATAGCGTTATTTATTGCACTAGAGCGCGTAATACTTATATTTCCATGAAAGTTCTCGAAATTCAATTTTCATATTATAAAAAACTATTTCATTATGTATATGGTGTGCTAAGCGATAAAATAATGCAATTCTACCGAAGCACATTGTAACATGCATTGCAATATAAAATAGTCTACAATTCGCACCAGGCATATATTAAATCGAAATCGTAAAAGACATAACTTTGTCGTCTGAATAAGTTCGTAATCAATTCCTATTACGATTACTTTTTGTCGGCTTTAATTGCCGACGATGAATATAAGTCGATAAGCCAATATCGACATTAAAAGCCCGTCGGGACTGTACTATCAAGTCAGTCGGGTTGCAGCGATCTAACTAATTAAGTATGTGCAACATGATACGATAACGTGGTGATTTACATATTGACTCGATCTCTGTTGGACGTTTTCCAACTATAATAGTTTGGGCTCTCTTGAACTTAAGGTTCTGTCAGGTCACATTGCATTCCGCGCACAGCGAAGCCGTTTCTGCGCGTTCCTGGTGGTTACAATAAATAGAGGCTACTTGAATGAAGTTTGCGTTTATTTAACCTTTATTATATTTCCTTTTGTGCACCTTGTTACGTCGGGTGTTATTTGTAGACAATGCGATATCGTGCGTTGTATAATAGAATGCTTGTATTTTGCAACTTTTTTAACGATTAGTTGGCTTCACTCACCTACCTATGCAATATGTTATTATCTCACTGTATATAATAGCCGTTTAATAATTATTATTAATATGATCTAACTGTATAAAGATAAATAAATAAATAATAATATAAAATTGTTTATCATCATAACACCAGTGATAGGTCAAAACACCATAGTGATTGATAAAAGTATCCAATCTATACATATAATAAATCTGTAGAAGGGTCAATTCTGTACATTGAAAATATTGAAAAAATAACTAGCAGGGGGTGTTACTGGATCGATACCAAACCCAAATATGTGATTAAAAAAATTTTTGTCTGTCTGTCTGTCTGTCTGTCTGTATGTGAAGACATCACGTGAAAACTACCGGTTCGATTTCGATGAAACTTGGTATAATTATACCTTATTATCCTGGGCGTAAAATAGGATACTTTTTATCCTGGAAAAATACGTAGAAAAAAAATTAATCTCAATTTTTCAGTTATCCATAGACGTTGTTCTGTAGTAGGTACCGCGAACACACGTTGCGTATTATTATAGACCTAGCCGTATTTGGGTCCAATAGATATTTATAAGATGTCATTGTCCGAGTTACTCAAAGTGGAGAAATAAACCATCCACGCAAAGACCGACATCCGCGCGGACAGAGTCGCGGGCGGAAGCTAGTAATCCAATAAATTTAATTTTGCGGCTAAATTGTGGATATAATATGGTTTTGAATATTAAAATACAAATAGCTCATAGCGTGGAATTCTCGATTTATGAATATTCATTTACGAGTAACTGGAATCTCGGAACGGTAAGTATCGATATATTTATTGCTTTAGAATTTTTGATGTATGTGTTATATTTTCACTTGATTTTAGTTATTGCAAATTGTTATTTTGATTGAACTTGTTTGTAAATTTTATTCTGATACTATTATAGCGCACTTATTAATATTTTACAATGGAGTATTTTAATAATTGTTAATTTAAATATTTATCAATTAGAATTTTCTTCACACAGGCGAAATATCAGTCGTATAATGTGTACATATTCTTTAATCATTTGATTAGTTCACTGACTCATGTATTAGCGACGCGACGGGAATCGCGGTCGTTTCAATAATCCTAACGCGCTTTCAATTGTGAAATCCTAGATAGCGAGTGTATCGACGCTTTAATCATTCTGACTACAAAACTAATTATCGAGGCTAGACGAACATCGCCACAAATTCCCTTCTATAGCGTAATCCCTTTAATCTCTGACTGGCAATTCGAATCCCAGCTCAGATAGCACCTGCGCGATGGGTTATTCAAGGCATCCGTTAATGAAGCTCAGTTACCTCACATGTTACTGTCAAATTATTCGCGGTTTCATCTAGTGACTAGTCGGCATCGCTTCGTATTCACAGATAATGTAAACTTTACATAATCAAACCTTTGTCGATGTGAGCATATTGTGTAAATGTAAACATGGATATTCTTTTTATTATTTAGTGGTTAATCGCAAAATTTGTTTATGGGTGGTGTTCAAAGAACCATTAAACGAAATTTATTATATATTATTACAAAATTTAGTAGAGTACTTAAATTCATCGGTCATCCATTTATGGCTTTTCTTCAAAATCGAATTCGCGCAGTTCACCTTATAAATATTTACTGAAGCATCCATAACGCGAGCATTGATTTCTTGCGCCGTAAAACAAAAAGGTGTCAAATATTAAGCGGTATAAAGTTGAATAAATCTGTAAATTGAACCCTTTCATATAGTTTTTTCAAAGTCAGTTTCGATTATAAAAATATCATGTTACTGACAAATCCTCACCTCCGCTACCATTTCTCGGTTACTTTGAGTTTTTGTCGGTCGCCATTCGGTTGGAACGCGTAAAATATTTTTACGAGTATTTGTTCCACAGATTGTTCCATATGTGGATACTGTTCACATTGTACTTGGCAATAAAACTTGAGCTATTTATTTTACTTCACATAACTCGTTTGTTTTATGTGTCCTTAGTACAATTTCTATACGCGTCTACGGGTTACTTATTTGTGGATTAATTTAATTTAATATAAACAGACGATACCTTGTACATTGTACCTTGTGCCTTGTAAATTTCACCCAAAATATCTAATTGCTATACATATGTACTTGTCACTGCTTTTGCGTTTTTCTTATGATAGGTCATCGTTGAATTAAAAAAAAAAATTGGTAGGTCGTAGGGTATGCAATACAGTCAGATTAAATCCATACTACCTAAATTATGAGATCGTTTAAAATTGCAGCATCATTTGAAAATTAAGTGATCATTTTTGATTCAATACTTTACCATGCATGTTTCCTAAGGTATATTTAAGGTCTATAAGTACCTATTCCATAGGTAATTGGAATCAGTGATTGCACCTATGCAGTACCATTTCATAATGCAGCTTTAGCGTTGCATAATCAGTTATCACTTTCACAACAGGGACTCTCATAGCTACGTTAACTGCAAATTAACATTACCCGCGGCGCTCGAAGGCTTTAATAAGAAGTGGTTTGACTATTAGAGGACGTGTAATACGGGCACCGGTTATAGCAAAACAAGATATGTAAAAGTGCTAAGTTTAAAGACAACTATTCACACTATCGTAAACACTGAGCTTGGCAGATTTTTTAATGAATACGTTGTACTCGATTAACTCATGCTGGACTACAAAATAGGAATACATAGCAGCTGGTGATTTATGTGATGGTAAGTAACTTTAAATAGAATACGATTTTTTCAACTCTTATTTTATATGTAGGTACAGCACAACATTCAGCAAAATACCGTGAAAACACTTAAATAGGGAATCAAATTGAAGATGACTGAATACGAAGAAAAAGTAACTAATGAGGATAGGATATTTTTTTAAACATGGTTAACTAGACGTAGACAACACTAGGCAATATTATCTTAGATTTTGACTACGGTTAATTGCAAGCGTAACCAGAAATATTTCTAAAAAGCGTCGCTTGCTTTTTATTGAATCTATCTGTAATATTTTTTATCCAAAAAGAATTTCCAAAAATGTAAATTATAAAAATAGAAATTACTTTCTCAAATTATGTAATCCGTATAATGTTATACAGACTATAAATGTCTCCAATACATATTAAAGCACTTAAAAAGCCATAAAATCAAACATAGATACGGCCATCTATAAACATTAAAATATTCCTTGCTTTACTACTCTCCAATGCATATACATAGTGCATATCTAAATGCATGACATAAAACTACCAGAAAATAAAGATTTATTAATACCTTATCTCGTTTAATCTTTCCTTAAGACTGAATACAAAGTACACAAGATTACTTTACGAGTAAAACCACATCTTATAATTGGACGAAAGTTAAAAAACAACCACGAGGCAGGGTCACGGTCGGGGATTGAATTCCTATGCAAAATTAAATAAGCGAGTGCTGCGCCGCGTTTAATATTACAACTCTCTTGGGATTATAATATTTATATTATATTTCATTTGTTCGTACAAATCAAAGGCTTTGTTGTTTATGTTATGTAAATAAGTATCCTGCCTTTTGTTGGCTCTTGTTTGAGATATGTTCGTATGGGTGTGTCCGATTTTCGCTTCAAGGCATCTCGGCATTTCTTATTATTTGATAGCAGTTATATACTTATAGTATACTTTATAATATTATTTTAATTAGTGGTGTAGGAGTGCGAACATAATTTGTAATGTTTGCATCCCGTGTTCGATATTCATTACATTTTAGCTCACGTTTAAGTAAATCCTTTCGTTCTTCGAGAAAATAAATTTGAATTGAAATACCTAAGTATTTTTTAAGAGAAATACCTACATAGTCATTGGACAAATATGTAAAATAAAAAAGGAAATTTTGCTTTCATCTGAAATCTCTGCACACATTGGTGTTACTAGTGTATTGGCGGCGATGACCATTTACCATCAAGTGACCGCCCACATTCCCCTTTGCTTGCTCTCACATAAAAATCTCTGCAAAACACATGAATATCTTACCTTACACTTCATAGCCAACACGAGTTGGTATCTATGCGCAGTAAGGGCGTCCTTATACGACCCTTGGCTGAAGTACGCCGCGCCCAGGTTGCCGTGCGCCCTGCACTCGCCCGCCGTGTCCCCGAGCGACTTGGCCACGGCGAGATCCTGCTGCATGTAGTTGATGGCCGCGTCGAGTTTGCTCAACGCCCAGTGAGCTGATGATAATGCGCTGAACACTGAACCCCTGTGGACATGCTCTATGTTATAACGGCCAAGGATGGACAAGGCATGGATTTTGGAATTGTTTTTAATGCTGTCTAAACTGGTAGCGAATATATAAGAATAGGATTTTTGAAACTTTTCGTTTTCAATGCAAAACTAAATAAATTTCAACGAAACGTGAGGCAAATTGGCAGGCTTTGTGTAATTTAACTGAGTATCACGTATAGCTATAAAACACGATTGTTTCTAGACCTAAGGTTAGTAAAACTGAATTCGAAATACGTTTCAACCGCAAGTGTTGATCGAATAATAAAACTTTTCAAATATGAAGATGAATTACTATCTAGTTATTCTAGATTCAGTCTAACTGCATCTGAGATCATAAATTTTACTATTTTCGCTTAATTTTTTTTTTTTTTTTTTTTTTATTATATACTGCTTCATGGCAATCTGTTGATCACAACAATAAGCCACTTTTTTGTGTGATATTTATCTGTTGGGTTTTTTTTTTTTTTTTTTTTTTTTGCTTAGAAGGACACATCTCAAATGGATGTATCATTCCATCCTTACAAATCTGCCCTGTAGTGTTGGCACACTGTGTCTTTTTAGCCTTCTGTACTGAAGGCCTTGATCTCCGCTTAATTTAAAGGCTAGCTCATTTTTATGATTTGAAAGTCTTTTCTGGTAGGCGTCACTAAATTTAGTTATCTCCTGTTTGACAGTGGGTAGCTTTAAGTCTAAGTATATGATCCTATTACTGATGTATGATGGGATGTTAAATATAGTCCTTAAAGTTTTTGTTTGGAAGCGCTCCAGTATCTCTATATTACTATTACTAGCTGTGCCCCATAGTTGGATGCCATAGGTCCATATGGGTTTCAAGATGGCTTTATATACTGCTAATTTGCTTTCTGTCCTCATTTGTGAATGGCGTCCAATTAACCAGTAAAGACTACGAAGTTTCAAGTCCAGTTGCTTCCGTTTTGTCCAAATATGTTTTCGCCATGTTAGCCTTCTATCCAAGTGCATGCCTAAGTATTTAGCATTATCCTCTTGAGGAATGTAATCATTGTTCAATTTAACTGGTGGACATGTGTCTCTCCTGAGTGTGAATGTAACATGTTTTGATTTACTCTGATTTGCATGTATTCTCCAGTTTTTAAGCCATTCCTCTATTTTATAAATGTGATTTTGCAGGTGATCTGAGGCTATTATTGGATTTGAGTGAGTAGATAACAAAGCTGTATCGTCCGCGTATGTTGCGACTATGGTGTTGTCTGAAGTTGGAAGGTCGGCTGTGTAAATAATGTAGAGAATCGGTCCCAGTATGCTTCCCTGTGGAACTCCTGATTTGATCTCATACAGTTCAGATGTCACTTCATGAAACTTTACTTCAAAACAACGTTTGTAGAGATAAGATTTGATAATGTGTAAGTATGAGTGAGGGAGCATCTTTTTAACTTTGAATAATAAACCGTCATGCCACACTTTATCAAAGGCCTGGCTAATATCTAGAAATACTGCTGAACAGTATTTCTTTTCCTCCAAAGATCTGCTTATAACGTCTACAATACGATGAATTTGCTCAATTGTTCCGTGATTCTCCCTGAATCCAAATTGGTGGTCCGGGGTGATGTCGTTAAGATGTACTTTCAACCTGTTTAGTATGATCTTTTCGAAAAGTTTACCCATTAACGGTAGAAGACTTATGGGCCGATATGATGCAACTTCATTTGGTATCTTATCAGGTTTGAGTAACATTATTATTTGTGCTATCTTCCAGTGACCTGGAAAATAATTCAATCTTAAGCAGGCATTAAAGATGTTGACGATTGCTACTATACCCTTTTTTGGTAAGTTTTTCAAGAGAACGCTATCTATGCTATCGAATCCTGGTGATTTTCCATCCTTAAGGTTTCGTATTTCATCCGCTACTTCGGAAGGGCTAGTGTATTTTAATGGAGGACACATTTGATCTGCGCTTTCCAAATAACTATGTATCTCAGAGCTATGCTCCGGTCTCAATTCTGGAAATGGTTGAAAAACGTTGCACAAGTGTTCACCAAATATTGTAGCCTTTTCCTGGTCTGATCTCGCCCACATCCCATTGGCTTTTCTGATAGGAGGGATCTGTTTTCTAGGACGATTTAGTTTTTGTGTTGCTTTCCACAACGAATAGTCTGTGTCCGGACTCGGGGTTAGGTTAGATAAAAATTCTTGCAAATTATTGTTGGTATAACTTTTTATTAGTTCCTTGAGTTCGTTAGAAGATTTATTGAACACAGTTTTGTCTGAGGGATATCTGGTTCTATGCCATATTTTACGTAAATTACGGCGTTCGAGTATTTTGACTCTAATGGCTTTTGGGTATTCGTTGTTCATTAGTGGTAACCTTTTTCGTTGTTTCGTGGATATCGCTGCTGCCTCATGAATTGTTTTATTAAGGTTTTCAATGGCTTCTTCTATGCTTTCAATAGTTTTGAACGGGTGTATGAGCTGAATTCTGCTAGTGATTGCGTCCTGGAACATCTTCCAGTTAGTTCTTTTGTTGTACAATCGTTCTGCTGGCTTCACCATCACTATTGTTGTATTAAAATTCAATGTTACTGGCGTATGGTCTGAAGATAGATCCGTGCAAGTTTCAACAGTCAAGTAATTGCGGCTTACACTTTTGGTTATATAAAAGTCGAGGAGATCAGGAATTCGATTGTAATCTGTTGGCCAATACGTCGGCTCCTGAGGGGCGATACACGCTAGTTTTAAATCCTGTATAGTACTATATAGTTGCCTTCCACGGTGTGTGATTAATCGAGAACCCCAGTGGGTATGTTTTGCGTTCCAATCCCCACCGCAGATAAATCTGGAGCCGAGATTGGAGAAATACTCTATGTAGTCATTCTTGGTTATCGTGTGTCTTGGTGGGCAATACACTGCAGAAAAAGTTGTTTCAGCTTTTTCACTGATCATAACATTTATTGAAGTTGCCTGTATCTTATCTGTACGGTATTGTTCTAGTTCGTAATGTTTGATGTTGTTTTTTATTATTACTGCAGTTCCGCCGTGACTATTACCTGACGGATGGTTAGTTGTGTATACTGTGTAGTTTGGTATTTTAAAGTAAGATTTTGCAGTGAATCTTGTTTCAGAAATTAATGCTATATCGATTTTTTCTGTTTTAAGAAATGCTTGAAATTCGCGGCGGCGTTCAGTTAAGCCGTTGGCATTCCAAGTGACTATTCGGATGGAATTAATCATTTTGTTATTAGGCTTGACACTAGCTGGATCATACGATCCATCATATTGTCCATCATGCTAAGCATGATTTGTTGGAATTTAGCGAACATTTGTTCTAGTCTGTCGGAAGGGTTTTCAATTTCAGATAAATTCTTGATTGGTCGATCTTTTGTTACATCTGCATAGCTTCTCTTCTGTCTGTAATTAAACTGTCTTGGATTAGGTCTTGGTTGTTCTTGTGTTTTTGTGTCAGTACTTGACTGGATTGGGATTTCTTTTATGTTTGATTTGGTTTTTAGTAGTCTTTCTTTATATTGTTTATATTTAATGCAGCCCTTATAGCTTGCAGGATGCTTTTCTTGACAATTCGCACAAGTGGGATCTGTTTCGGGTGTTTTAGTGCATACAGAAGTGGGATGTTCGTTGCCACATTTAACACATCTGAATGGTCTAAGGCACTGGTTTTTGGTATGTCCAAACCTTTGGCATCTTTTACATTGCATTATTTCATTTTTCTTATAGGGAGCTTCAAATGCAACTTTCATTTGGCATAAATATTTTAATTTGAATATTTCTTTATTATTTTTATTTGGTTCTAGGTCCACAAAAAATACAGGTAATGCTTTTTTGGTTGACCTATGCAAGATATTTACTATTTGTCTAACTTCATGTCCTTGCTCTCTTAATTCTTGCTTAATTAGAGAAATGTCTTCAGTAGCATGTAGTCCTCGTAATACAACTCTGTATGCTCTCTCACATTTTAATTTGTAAGTGTAATGCGATATATTATTTTTGATGAAGTGTTCTCGGATAGCTTTGTAAGTTTGAACATCATTTGGCATTAACTTGATAATATGCCCTGATCTTAAAGTTGTCATGTTGTATGATTTGTTATCCACAATTGTATTTAAAGTAGCTTTTAATGCTGTGACATCCATGACTCCAGTCACGAAAATTGGTTCAGGCTTAGGTACATATTCCACGTCCTTGTCAGGTACTTCTGTTTCCTCATCAGTTAGAATGTCGTATTTGTTATGTGTAGGTACATTGATGATTGAAGACGTGTGCCTTGATTTCTTTATGTTCTCATTATCTATTGGGCTTGTTTCTTTTCGTTTTTGTCTTATGAGAGGTACTTTGTCATTCTGCCACTGAATCGAACTGATCACTGTACCTTCTCTAGTGTCTAATTTCTCATTTTCTATTTTATTGTCTCCAGTTTTATTTACTGTTGGTAAACTGTTACTACGATTTCTAAAGAAGATATTTTTATTTAATTTTTGCTGTATCATATTATTCTTAGGACTAGAATTTTTTTGGGTGGTTTCGCTCATATTGTTCCCACGAGTAAGGACGAACTAAGTAGTCACTTGAAGGGTGACGCCTATTCCTCCAAGAAGGCTCCATACAACAACGTTGGCCGGGTCCGTTGAGGTTGGCGCTATCAGCTTGCTACCTGCAAGCCATTCATCCTTTCGGCGCGTATCCCACCTTAGGATTAGGGTGAATTTTTATAGAGGCTTTCTACCTCGTGACACGGGCGATTAAGCCAATGCCCCCGATCTCAGGACTAGACCATGAGATTGCGGGTTGAGGAGGTCATTTCCTACCCCCAACATAACTTGTTTCTTAGGCAGGTTGCATCGGGTTAGTTACCGCCGCCCGAGACTCGGCGTTGTTGCTCGTTTGGCACCACCCAGGGGAGACGTGTAGGGTGAGTCTAGGAATAGATGGTAAATCCTACGGACGCGAGCAACTTCCTCCCCTTAATTTTCGCTTAATAATGTAATAATTGCAGCGCAGACAATCTCCATAGTCATTATTCGTTGGTTGTTCTGTTGATGATAGTGGCTAATAAAACCTATTCCCTGAATTGATGTAACGACTAAGTAACTAGAGGATTAATGGAATTCGCTTGCTCGTGTCAGTTTGATGAGATTATATGAGATTTACGATGCCTATTTACTTATACGTGTACCGTGTTGTTGTAACGTTATTAAAATATTAAGTGTTACAAGATATTTCATCCACTCTTATTTATATAGCTTTCTAAGTTCATTAGGTATCGTGTTTCTGTACATTAGAATGGGATCAACAACATAACAAAGCAATATTACTACACACTTCACTGCTTTTATTATCCATTATAGATATTCTGTATTACGATACTTCCTTTATAGGCTATCATCAGTCACAAATAATCTCATATCGATAAGGATCAAAAATAAATGTCCGTATTTATACAGTTAAAGAGATTTCTCTCGCTTGAGTACAGAATAAGGCATCGATACGAATTCGATCCATCAAATTGAGATAAGATCATGAAGAGGTGTGGGTTTCGGCGCGATGCGCGAGTTTGACGTCGTCACTTGCCGACACTCGACAGGTAGGGGCCCAAACAACTTCAATTGGAGATGGTATTAAAGGCTTAAAAGGCTGACTGCATTAAAGATGTGTATATTTGTGTATGTATGTACATATGATTATATTCTTGTGGTAAGTAAACGTATATCAAAGCATCTAATAAAAATATCATCTACAAGTTTATACCAGAAAGTGCTTATTTTATTTATCGTAGTCGTAAATCACACATCTTGAACATCTTGAATGCAGCGTACCTACTACTTGTTACAATGCGATAGACGTATTTATGCCCACTGATTATATCCATATGTTTCGGTAGTGGGGTAAACATTAACTGATCGCAAACTATACCCTGCACTCGAATCGATATAATTGCATATTGCGTTCGCGAGAGCCATGATTACCCTGGTTAAGGAAATCAACAAAGCCAGTAACTTTATTAGATCGAGTTTTTATTATTATTGTGATTTTCAGGAATTTGTTGGATATGCTAGGTAATCATCCACGTATAAGATTCTACAAGGAAATTACCTAGTGTAACTCGGATTATAATGTAGTACCACAGGTCTTAGGCCACATATGAGAGAGATTATATTTATCACGTCGCGCTGGTATGTGTTGGCGGATATTGATTTCAAACTGTTTATAAAATACTGCAATTTAGGTATATAACGAATGCATCTTCTTTGTGTTAAAAAGCGGCTACATCCAATGCGAAATTTCTTTAACCGCAATCGTCTGAGAAAGTATAAATCAAAATGTCGAAATTCTGCCACAGATAAGCATCCGCTAAGTATATATAAATTATTTCACCGTCATGTTGCAAGGGTTCGTTGATTAAAAATAATAATGTAGGTACCATTAATGAATGTTGTGTAAGGGTCATTTGTCTTCCTCCTATTAGGGCTTTGAAAGGTAGAGTGGTAAGGTGTGAAATTGTTAAGATTAATCTGAAACAGGATATCTCACGGCGAGGGTTCGCTAAATTATAAATTAAATGGTTCTACATAGCGGTCAAGTGATGTGCGAAAGGATTAGGGCGGTGATTTTGATCGATGGCTGCGGTAAATGAAGCTTTCGGGTTAATTGTTTTATGGATCCATGACCACTTGCGGCTTCATCAAAATAAACAATAGGTGAGTATATCGATTTTATTTGCTTTAAATTTTTTTGCTATATAAAGTGTTTTTATGACATTTATTTTGTAAACTCCTAACAAATTAGATGACTAGGTACCTAAAGCTTGATATTTTCTTCAAAATACTCGAGATTTAGACAAATTATGAAATACCAGGAAATAGCTTAAATATTAACATTTCCAATAAACGCACTTTTTGATGTTGTTGTTATGAAAGTGGCAAATGTAACTAACCTTAGTTTTAATGAGCATGATCCGATTCTTAGAGCAGCTTCCAGCACTGTCACTGCTGCTTGGTACTGTCCTGCAGCCAGCAATTCTTGACCCACGACCTAAATAAAAAAAATATATTTTAGTACTGTATTTAATTACCTTAAACAAATAAAAATTAATTGGCTTTTTAAAACATGTTTTATGGCTTACCCGACGAGATCAAAACATATTTTTACGTAAATCGCTGCAATAATTTAAGGCGATTAAAAGCTTACTGAAAATGTGTACTCGTTTATTTATAAAATCAATAAAATTTTATGTTTAGTTAGCCCATTAATGGCAATCTTGGATGTTTAAGAGTTTTCGTTATCTACAAAATTGCATATACGAGTATCGACGCTTAATTTATTATTATCCAGTCCACTGCGGGTAAGTACATAAAATATCTCTGAAACTAATATGTTATTAAATATCGCTGTTTCTTTGATCTTCTGTGCGGCGTCATCGTCCATTAGACTCGAAATAATAATGAGGTAACGTACATAAATGCGAATTTGAGTATCATTGTCCAGAGCAAAAAAGCGAGACGGATTTTTAAAGTCCCATTATTTTTTGTCGTATCGTTTCGGAAGCTGACATTTCTCATGCGGCAATAGTGGTTTGAATATTTAGTGAACACCCACGCTGTATTACGATGTATAGAGGGATCACAGCTTCATACTCGAAATCCTCCTCTCAAGAGCATTATACGACTACCGCATAATTGGATCTACGTATTAGCAAGCAGTTTTATGTCCTCCCGTGTAGGTAACTGCATTGAATCACCTTTGGGATGAACGTCTCAACTTTTGTTTTTTACTGGTAATTTTGCTGATATTATACAAAATTGAATTTTAACATAAAGTCACCGTGACCTTAGTGTCACGAACGGACGTGGAAAAAACTGCCGGATAAATAACAAAGGAATGTCGATGTAAAAACATAAAATCTAATATTTAAAACTGAACGATTGTAATAAGTACCCAAGAGTACCCCTTTCAATTTATACACCGACTGTATAGACGATAATAAGTAGTTACCTTCTCTATTTCGAAAGAGATAAAAAGTTTACCGCAAAAAGCAAATTAAGAGGCTTTTTTATCGGCGTTGTAGAACTTTGAGTATAAGGATATAGTATAAAACAACTGCAAAGTTTACGCAGAAGTATCCATGTAAGAAATGCTTAGCATTTT
The DNA here is from genome assembly GCF_905220415.1 of Colias croceus. Classification (NCBI taxonomy): domain Eukaryota; kingdom Metazoa; phylum Arthropoda; class Insecta; order Lepidoptera; family Pieridae; genus Colias; species Colias croceus. Next base: position 5,030,250 of record NC_059555.1, read on the forward strand.
ATTTTCGTTTTACAATGTTCAGGTGCACGGCTAACCGGGGAAATATTTAGTGAATAGTGAACCATTTCGACCATTCACGTCCCCACAGATCAACTGTCGAGCAGATTGTATGTAAATGCGTGGGGTTCGTATTTATGGCGCTTTGATCACTCAGACCCCATTGTCCAGTCGTTAAATGCACCAAAAAATGTTAAGATGTCCGACAGGCGGTCTGGAATGTATGCAAATAAGTTTGCCGTATCTTAGTTCTGCTTTATCTGATCTAGAATAGTGAATTGCTTGAAAATTAAACTGTGCATTAAAATAATTAGTACATTCAATTCTGTAGGCTATCTGCCTATCATTAACTCCCAGAGTCCGTTTCTTGACCTAATCTGTAAAGCTTGGCTTGGTCATTTCCGATCGTTTGGCACTATCTCCTCGCATGTATTTATATCTATTACCTCTTTAAGATAAAGGTGAGGCTAACAGGTTCCTTAATAGAAGTTAACATGGATGATATTTGCAAAATCATAGGTATGTATGTATTTTGTAAATAATGAACCGTGTTGAGATATAAATCTCTACGCGAGGCTTGCTAATGCTTTTGTTTAGATAGGCTTGACGTGAATAATTATTTGCCTTCCATTGCATCAAAGTAAGAAGATTTGCTCAAGATTTATTGTTTCTAGAACTTTCCAAAGTTTTATATAGGTACTAAAGTCTAAGGCGTAAAATAATATTTTAATATAATGGATAGGTAATAGGTATTATGAAAAATAATAAGTAGTTTGAAATGGTTGATTTATTATGTATTAAGGATTTAAGGATACAGTTTTTTAGGACCTTAAAGAAAAGCAATCATAAAGAAGCAGATGAAGATGCGGTATATTACAAGCGGCAACAGAGAAATCAACCTTTATAACAACCACCTTATTTCCGGACGCAAGTAAACACTGACTAAAAAGAAAACCCTTTTCGAGCAAGTATCAGATGTCCTTTGCCCGGGAGACCGGTGACAGTTTAAATAAACTTAAATTCGACGCATCGACAGCGGTCCCACGAATGACAATATTTTATACCCCTTTACCGCATACTTATGCCCCATTTTAACGAAAATAACGATGGCATTTCGGTTACTTCACTTTGAATAAAGTTAACATTGGACATGTCGTATGCTGATAATGCATAATATATAACTTGTTATCTTCGAATTTCTTAAATTGCTCGATCTTTTTCTTTTTGGATGTCGGATTTTTTAAGTTAACAACAATGTAACAAGCATACAATTTGGTAAAAGTTTTAAGTGTTTAAAATGTAAGTAGGGATTTATTAAGCCGTCACCTTGTTTGGGGTGGTTTTGGGGTGGTATGCTGATGCTGTGAAGTAATGCCAGTTTTTTACGTTATTAAAAAATATCAAATACATAACATCGTAATGTGGGTAAAAATATATACTTATTTTTATTTTATCGTTAAAAGTGAATGACTTCTTTGACATCCGGATCCTTAATTATTTATACAATTTTATGTGATAGGTCGTGTAATTTTCAATCATCTTATACGTATTAGTAAGAATATAAAAGTTGAATTAAAAAGTTTAACGAGCTTAACAGTAGAAGCTTTTAAAAATTATACACTTACCGATATTAAAACAAACGGTGACTGATCCAACTTCATAGCTTCCAACTGCCTGAAGGTAGGTTCTAGTGTGGTTCGTAAAGGTGACTTGAGGGAGGCTTCAACCAGAGCTGCCAGGAGTTGTCGTGACGACGGTTCCACGCCGAGCCCTGAACTGAAGGCGGCCAGAGCCTCGCCATGTCTCCCCAGACATTGGAGAGCCACCCCTAAACACAATTTATAGGGTGTTTTTTATTTTGTTTAACACGTGTGTGTTATTGAAATTGATTTGTATTTATTGTATGCCTATGACGTATGGATATGGCTGCCGACCATTATTGGCGCAATTCGCATTATAATTGAGACAGAGAAAATGCAATATTATGTGCTTTGGTTCTAAAAAAAATCTTGGAATCTAATAAGGAAATCTAATAAGGATGTGAAATAAATAATTTTATTTTTTTAATTTTCAAATTCATGTCCATAATTATTACAACAATATTGTATCATAAGCAAACACTAACGACAGGATTATTATATTCTATTGTGATACTATTGTATTACATATATCACTATACTCCGTATTTTAAACTAGATATAAGGGACATCCACCTATTAATGGATTGAGGTTAGAATTATTCGAGGGCCAGCCGATGTAGTGAGATTTCCTATCATTAAAAATCTGTTCGTCACGATTAGATGGTAAAATATGTTATCATATTCATGTACGTGTATTTCGACACAACTATCGGAATGCTGGTCATTATACTTATCTGGATAATTAATTGGAATGGTTTAAAATTTAATTTAAAAACCATTGGCGATACATAATAAATAGGAAGTATTTCAACACCCCGTGGCATTAACCTATCTTGAATCATTATTCGTTTGTGATATTGAATAGATGCTTTTCAATATTTAAGAAAGTTACTTACATCAATTTACTAGATAGGAACATCTAACATTTCTCTGGTTCTATAATATCTTAAGATCTGATAGTGGATAACACCTATAAATGGACCTGTATTTGTTTTAACTGTAACAGTAGGAAATATTGTGAAGACTCACATCTCGTAAATCATTAAAAGCTATTTCTTAATTATTTATTTAACCACTTCAGCGTAATTGTAGGTACTAGTTCATTTATTTTAGAATATGCATCATAAAATATAGCATTAACATAAACGCAATTCATTCGTTGCTATTATACCCGTTTCAAATGCTTTACTTTAGTGCATTTTAATGACGAAGCAGTTGTTTGATGACGAATTTTCTCGCGTAAACTTAGATATTATTGTATATTTTTATGCGTTTGAAATTAAATTAAAAATGAAAATGTAATTAGTTCTAAACATATCCTACGCAATGATAATTTACACTAATTTATACATATAGGTAGGTACCAAAGTGGTATAATATTAATAACATTCAACATTCATTGGTAAAATAAGAACATTCTGTTGGTAAAATAAGTACGGTGTCCAGAAATAACTCAGTAAAAAACTTTTTTTCAAAGAGAGCTGAATATCAATGTATTGTTGAAAACTTACCCTGTCTATAATAGGCTTTTGGCCAATTGGGACAGAGTTCTCTCGCTCGAGTGGCATCTTGTAGAGCTGCTGCAAATTGACCCTGTTTTAGTCTTGCTGCTGACCTATGGAGAATAAATAGTTTAAAAATATAATATAACATAGGTCATATTGTTACAGTAACACTAACACAGAATATTTTTGTTTGTAATAAAAATAATGAGTTTGATGCACCATTTAAAATTTGTTATTTTCCATTAATCTAAATCACTTACAATAATAGCTATACATAATATTATTATAATCAATCGAACAATAAATCGAAATCATTTAGATTTGTTACAACAGTTTACATAGGTATAACATTTCAAATTATCTTTCTACATAAACTTCGAAGAACTATAAGAAATGCATTATAAACAAATAAATTTACCTATTACTGTACAATATATGGTTAGCGGGATCCAAAGTCAAAGCATCTGTGTACAAAGCAACTGCCGTAGAGAAGTCACCCGCCTGACAAGCAGCATTCGACGCTCTGACCTTTTCTACAAACAGCGCCCTGGATGCAGCACCCAGGGATGCGGAGCCTGTTGGCTCGACCTGCACACAAAATTGACATTTAAATTTATGAGGATAGAGATAATATTTCCTTGTATGTGTTTAAATGTGAAGTTCGCGATTGTTTGTACTCAAACTGTACTCCACAAAATTTATCAAAATAAAATGTTAACTATGTATGTATGTCGAAAATGTTATTGCTTTTCCGTAAAAAATTATGATTTTTAATTCAAATTCGTATTAAAACGTTTTCAAATTCTAAGATTTTTTAAGAAAAATGCATAGGAACATAATATGTGTGTGTGTGTGTGTGTGTGCTTACAATATATGTAAGTATAGTGTGTGTTTTCAATACAAGTATACAACCACTATCTACGCCAATGGATCATTCATATTATGTACAATAACTCCGTTTTATCGCGATATAATAGGCAATTGGAAAGTAAATGAATGAGCGTGAAGCATTACATGTTAACACGACTTTCTTTTTATAATAATTGAATATTAATATCGATAATTGACATTTATATTAGCATACGAATCGTACCAAAGTTTTATAAGTCATTGTTTAATAAATAAATCCTTAGAATAAATCAAATCCAAAATCAATGCGTCTTATTCATATCTTGTTCTTTAATTGGAAGGGACTTTAATAGTCTCGTTGATTTATTTTATTCCAGTTTGAGTCGGAACTCGGAATTGCCGACGAAAGTAACGTTATATTTATTATTTATGTTTAATAAATATGTTTTATGCGAACAAGTATAATAGCGATTGAGTCTGGTCGGGTCTCGTGAAGTCAGTGAAAACGTTGATGAAATATAGCTTTAGTTTCAAGACGACTAGATTCTCATGCTCTCAATGTTTAAAGGCATATTTGGTTCTATATCATTTTAGTAGTGACTGGTTATGGTTTGGAATTTTTCTCAGAGGAGAATTTAGATTTTTTACAAAAATAAATTTTATTTGATTATATCTCCATGACACGACATAAAACTAGTTTCGCGGAAAACGCAATTCCTAATTCATAAGCACACGATCACGTAAAATAATAAAATATGAAATACAACACGTTACCAAGAAAGTTTATAGTATCGCATAACAAACACAATAAAATGATAAGTGTCTACGATAAGTGTGAAAGGGCTTCACGGGGTTTTTATTAATATAGGCAATAAAAACACAATGTCAACTCGCTACCGAATGCCAGCGTTCCTGAGCCGTCAAAGAATAAGACATTAAAATTAGTATTATTTTTTAAGTTGCTTTGGAAAAAGCGTTGCCATGTGAATCGTTTTTGAATAAGAAGAATATAAACGTATTAATAGTTATTATGTAAATAGTTATGGAAACACATTTTCGCAATTCCTGTATTAAAGACCATATGTGGTCTGTGGACAGTGAACCTGTTAATTAGCTCATCACACTTAAAATAATTAATATATAATAATATATTAAATTTAGTAAAACATATCCACTATTTAACGTGACGAAATTGACTCGCAAAATTATTGAAAAAAAGTGCACTGTCTTTGGTTCTTTTCATGCTTAAAATGTGTTAAAATATGAACTGTTTGAAATCCAACATCAAGTGTTTGACTTGAACAAGTGTCGACAGGCTTATCAGCGTACAAAGGCATCTATTGTTCAGTTTTTTGGGCTAGGAAACCCTTCTTTAGATATGCCTCGGATGGGCTCACCACCTGTGCTATCTAACCGAGCGCATCGGAAGCTTTATTTTTTTTCTCACGATCTGCATTCCCAAGACTTTACCACAGACTATGTAATGGTTACTCGCTGACTGTGAAGTTTTAAGTAAAGAGGTTATTGTTTCGGTATGTATATTTGGTGTAAGGAAATATGATACATAGGTAATCAATATTAGTAGTTGGTGTGAAGGCGTCTTCGATGAAAACGAAACGAGATACAGTTTCAACAAAAAAGTTTATCATTAAATTAATAGAAATTACTTAGGTGTATTATAAATTATAATATATTTATTATTCTTTACTGTTTTTATTTTTGTAAAACAAATTCTTACTTTTTCTTAATGTAACTTAAATGTCGTTAACAAATAATATGTTTCTATAGTGTAAGTAAAAATAAAATCTTTTGATACCTTCATAATTGAGACAACCATAAGTCACGCAGTCGAAAGGAACGCACGTCAAATTTTATAAAGTATTCAACATTTTCACATGAATTTATCGGCATGTGGTTAAAACGTAAGCCAATAATATATTGAGGTCCCGAGTTCATTACGAGAACGTTTATCAGTATCCCGTACCGTACAGCACAAAATCTTGTAATGACGTCAATTGTTTCGGCCATCTTGAAAAATGAGCGTTGTAATCGAGCCTTTATTCACTTTATTAAAATTTCGTTTAAGCAGGCGCCTGATAACCGAGACGGACGTATTGGGTAATTATTTTTTCTCAACGATCCTCCATTCATGTGAAACTTGAAGTCAGCCCGCCCTGCGATACTTATTAAATAATAAATTAGGAGTCAAACCTTCAACGTAGTATCATCTTATCGCGAATCTTTAATTGTTGCAAATAACACTTGTGTATTTTTTCGAAACGTCTGGGAAGAATGATCAGGTATAAGAAAATAAAGGAATTGAAGCGACTTAAAAGTGGTTACCGATATTTTTAATAATTTTTAATCTTGAATGATCAATTAGTCAAATACCATAGTGTTCCCTATAAAATGTGATTTTGTTGCCTAAGATTTTGGTAATATATTGTATTGACGTGACAACGTCTTATAATTCGATAGAGCCGCCTGCACGCACGAAAAAACATGACTCATGCGGCGTTACCTCGCTCTGAGGCGTTCCGTGTAAGGCTTGAAGTGCGAGCGAGAGCGCGGAACGAACGACAAAAAAGCACAATCGGACGTTGTCACGTTCAACTATCGTCAGTAAACCGACTTTACAGACACCCAATTTTTTTCATTATTATTCCGGCAGTGCGAGGTCGTATTAAAAAACAATACCGTTAATAATTTAATTTTTGAAATCATCAAATCGTAATGAAATTGTTAAATTGTTAACAGCTTGGATATTGTTAAGACGATAACAATGTTAAATAAACGTACAAAAGCAGTTTTATCCCCAAACCACACCAAAACAAAACAAGATAAAAGCAATCACGTTGGCATCCAAATCTGGGCAGGTAAGGGCCGTGACTTAAAATAAAGAAAAAAATATCGTCGTCGGCCACCTTTGTCTATTTTTTTCCGCCTATTTTTCTTATTGTATCTCGGGATAATTACTGTTCTATCTGTCGAGTATAAAACAATTAAGGTGGATTTTGTATAAATTGTGTTGTTCTCTAAATTGCTATATTTGGCATTTGTTTCCCAAAGAGGCAACAAGTTGCTACAGATGATTTTGCATTTTTAACGCAACTTCCGCGCACATGCTTTTATCGCCTGAGGCCGGCCGTTCCATCACGATTAAAATACTGGTAATAAGTTATCTGACTAAATAAAGGATGTATTCCAGATAGTGGGTTTCATTTAAATTTAACCACATTTTACATTTCACCGGCTATTGTAACAAAGTCGCGCACGAATGTTGAGAATTCCAAATATTCTCTGACAATTACCGATTCGTGAGTGACCCCTTACCCTCCTAAAGCACTTGAATTAATGCCTTGGAGAAGGCAACCTGTGACATGTGTTCCCAGATATTCAATATACTTACTTACATACTGAATCGTTAATAACTTAGGTATGCTGATGGTTTATATTATTATTTTGTTTTAATATTCAAACCACCGTCTTGTTATACTCTTAATAATATTATTTAGTTCACCATTATACTATATAGATAGAACCAATAAATACAAAGACTTCCCAATTAAGTACAGGTTTAGTGCAATTTTCTTCCATTGTTCTCTATTTTAGGTAAATGAAATAGCTATCGAATAACACATAGAATGGTACCGTAAATTATGGTTTCGCCATCTGCGTTAGTTCTTTACGCATCAGCGTGATATCCAGGAGAAAATTACTTTCATATCATAGTTTTTGTTCCGGCACGCGTACGGCGCGAGTGGAATGCGCTCGTGACGATCGGTTTCGCGCGCAATCATCCTACGCCATGTTGTTTTTGCTGTCAAAATGACAGCCCTAAGGCCTATTGGTCAATGGCCGAAGAACTACCGCATTTTTCTATGTTGAGATAATTTCGATCACGCCAATTTCTACGAATGAATTTATTATTTTTTAAATCAAACACAACAATGGTCGAAGAAGCTTACTAACTTTATAACATTTAACGAATATGTAACTAATAATTTTAAACATACAATCTTGCAATCCAAATGTCTGGGCGTGCCAAACATATACCTGTATTACATAGTAAGCCAGGGTTACATTGCAACCATAGCTTAAATCCTTAAGAGAATAAATTGATATAGCTATCATGGGCCGCGAAGGTTCTTAATTTAATGGTCAAGCGGCCACGTCGTGCATGAATACGAAATAAAAGAATGCAAAGCGAAATTGCAAATTACATTATACCAATCGATTTAGAACGGATATTTATCGCGTAAATCATCAATTAAACTTGATACATGTTTGTAAGAAAAGATTAACACATACCTACGTTCAATAATGTGATACATCAGCTATAGGTACTCTATGGGTAGGTACTCTATAGGAATCCACTATCGAATGTGAATATTATTGTGATATTATTTAAGGACAACTAAATTTTAGTACAATTTATAAAAGTAACAGGTGCATTTTATAGATAATTATTATGTGTGATGCTAGAATTAATGTATTTAATGAATAAAAATATTTTATTGAATTGTCTAACGCCGGCAATGCTTACTTCGCTCGCACGTTTATTGCTATGGAAAAGATAATAGAATTATATCAAGACTAAACCTGTCTTAGCTATAGAAGAAAAGTTAATCATCTAGATAATAATGATACTTTTGACATCCTCTCCACATACTCTATGCTTTAATTTTCTCTACATCAGATATCTAGTGGCTTCACGGGGAAGGAGGCGGGCTGGACCTTAATTACTTATTACACGCGAAAGAATGTGGTATAGCGCTAAGGTACGCTTCTGGAGTAACATGAAGACCAAATTAAATGCATCTTGTTCCATTTCATACTATATAATCGATTACTCAAGCCATAAAACACCTTATTATCCCTAGATAAGACTCATTGTAAAACAACTTTTTGAGAGTTCACATCTGTGGGCCGCGTAAGTCGTTTTAATTTTTTGATTGCAACATGTAATTTGCAATACTCACGTATACCAATTGCTTGAAATTACTCAAGTGTAATTTATAAGGCACCGTGAAAACATTCTTTGTTGTGGAATAAAGTCTTTTCAATGAAATATATTTTCATGTTTGTAACATTGAAGGAATATACCTAATACCTACTTATTTGATTGCTGAAGATTGTACGTACTTATTTTCATTTTCAGTATACAAAATATGTAGTAAGTTATTAAATCAACATATAATAATTATCAATAAGGGAAATAAAAGAAAAGGTTTCGTACCGAAGTAAACTGTTGACTCGATCATAAAATTACTAACTAGCTCAGACAAAAACAATAAATTAAAATTTAGCACGGCTCAATTTCAGAACAAGAATACCCGTCATATTTGTCTCCTGTGTGAAGTTAATCTTGTAGTTTTATTGTGTGTAGACGACACACAAGTTGAGTTTAAAGTAACAATTTTATTGTTACCTGTACAATACTTACCTACTTGATGATTGGTCGACAAATAATTACTGAACTCTATCTGACTGTAGGTACCTAAGTATATCTTATTACGAATCTAATGATTTTCAAGAATACTCAGAAGTTAATAGATGCAAAATCTGCAAATCGTAATCGTAATCCAACTTCCAAGATACATCAGTCAATGCAAGTTGTCTGCTATTTGCATCAAATATTTATCCCGACTATCAGCAGTTTTTGTTTACATATTATTCTATAGTATACCTATAGATATTATGGAACCTACCTCCTACAACAACACTATTTGCCATTCAGCATTATGATTCGGACAATATCAACAGATCTCTCTTCGATTTGAATGTATGTATTTAATTGTAGCTAAAATATCAAAATCGTAATAAAAGGTTTTATAAACAGAGCTGGTCATGGATCGGGGGCTTTGTCGGCACGTACGCTTAGACCGCATTTACCACAGAAAGTATCGGAGGCGATGACCAGACCTTGTTTTTAGTGCAATTCTTGTGGCTGCGATAACATTAAAATATGGGCGCTCTTCCTGGGACGTTCGATTACAGTGAATTTAAAATGGTCTATTTAATACTTTTGTATTATAATATCTGTATATTTTAGGATGCAATATAATGCAAGCTTGTAGCCATTTTTAAGACAAGAATGGAAAGTCTAAGTAATACAATTGATATTAGTAATTAATAAAAACCTCACTATGATATACAACTTTTAGCTATTTCTAATTAGACAGGTAACCAACTAGTACCTATCATAAAGAATGGTAACAAAAAAAAACCAACACCTGCTACATTCATTACGAATCAAACAATTAATGAATTATTTTACATAAATAACATTGATGAATCCTCTATAAATCATTTACAGCTACTTCGATTTATAAAAGTCATATTCCCGAAGCAGTTACGCAAGCAAGTATGTAATTATGAGAAAATCCTGAACACATAGGTATTTAACACCGCTACTCGCAGACAGACCAATTTACAATGATTTCCACTTGGCCTGTTCCTTTATAAGATCTCTTATTTACCTGACAGTCTACATAATTCTGAGATAATTGTTGCATGTTGTACGTCTATGTATTACATATTTAGAAATTAACTATTGCAGCTGTTAAATGTTTCTAGAAAGATTATGTTCTGGTAATAATTGAATAGTAGGTACATCTACCTGTATACTTACTCAGCAGTCAGCTATATCTATATCTTACGGTAAACCGGCTAATGAGGAATTACTTTTAACTTTTACCATTGTTTGAAGAGTTCAAAAGAAGTTTAAAAACAAATTTGATATTGCGAGGATTTACTACAATAACTCGAATCACAGGTTTTGCCAAATATATTTCCTTATAAGTATACATTTTTTACAAAATTTCTCAACGGAAATTTTTAACTCCAATACAAAATCTTTTATTTAAGTGCAACTATATGTATAGTCTGAGCTACACGTACGAGTATGACGTACCCAACATACAGCAGCCGAGGAACTGGTTTCCCAACTGCTAATTTTTATCCAGACGTCTCGTCAAACTCTGAAATATGGCGTATTGTACGCTGTATGAGCTTAACAATCACTGTAGCAACTGCACACTTCACCCCGACCATTACTATTCTCTGCCGAAGTATAAATAAATACTGAGGAGCTACGTATCCTTTCCGATTATATGGTAGGATTGTTTTACGTGACATAAAACTTAACTTAGGTGAGACTGTAAGTGCCTGCAAAATGTATTCTTCAACCTTTGCAACTAAGTTGATAATGATGATACTGGGATGGCAAAATTACGGAGCATTATTTATCTCTCCAAATCTTTTCGTCTAGTTCAAAAACGTGAGTAGAACAATTATTGCACAATAGTTACCTACATTTTATGCTTCAATAGTTTTAGGGTGTTATTAATATAAATACATTTGCAGTACATACCAATTCCGTTTCACAAAATTAATGTAGTCTTTTATATAGATTTTAATCGACAATCGTTAAGAAATTTTAGTCAGATTGTATTCAGTATCATGTACCGCGCTCTACTCACTCTACCTATTCACTTTCTCTCATCTTCAGTTGTCATTTTCTCATGAATCGAATGAACTGATCTGTATACAATCGACGTGTTTACAATTATTACGTGTCTGCCATTGCCCCGTTTCAAACAGAAACAACAGCGCATTGATTGCGTGTGACTAGGTAATGGTATGCATCCAGTATCCACGCTTGTCGGACATTCTTGCTTTCGACGGCCTTTATGTGGGCGAAATTTTATCGCTCACACTCATTTTAGTAATACAAAGAGTTGAAAAATATGCACGAGTCGTATCTTGTGTGGAATAGGGAGCATGCTTTGTGCTTTAGAAACGACTGCGCATATTTTCGTATTATTTATAGCTGCTATTTCCGTAGTATTTGTGAAACAAATCCGCTTTAACGCTTTTGATATGAGTACTATTGAAGACATATAAAAAATATTAATGTCTATCGTATGACTTTTAAATCTAATTGCATTAGGCACTTATATGAAAGAACAATATACGTATATATTGTTGGAAAAATTCTTCTCCTTTAACGAACACTAAGAACTACAATGTTCTGATATTGGTTTTTTTAAAATGCCACTTGAAATTTAATCCAGAGAGTTTTGCCTGGAAATGGCATCTCATAAGGCAGTTAATACTTGATGGTTGCATTTTTATTGTTTGTCACTCCAGCAACGGCTTTTCTTTAAGATCTTTACATGGAAACAAAGTAACAGAATATGTTAACAGCGGTCGAACAATGCATCTACAATCAACATGTGTTGCAGCCGCCTACTCCGACCCCCACATCTACACTTCAACACAATTTGAATTACATGACTTGGCCGTGTCATTGTGAAGTACGAGTTTTAGGAGCTTTTATTTTCGACTTTATGTCCATAGCCATAAGGGTGCCAAATAGATAATTTACAGCAATCTTTTAAGCATTAAAATTTCGTACTCGAGCGTGGGTATAATATGATAAAGAAATTCAGTAAATGGTTTCTCAGTAGCCTTTCAATTGCTTCAATATTGTCATAAAACTAAAAAAAAAAATACTTGGCAATCTCTAGTGAGACTACATGAACCTAAGAATGTTGTAAGGTAGAAAGAGTAATTTATTTAATGGTTTCTCTGAAGAAATTAAAATAGCGAAGAAAACATGCAAGTTATTGCGAAACATTAATCATGCCAGTAACATTATTGTCGCGTGCTTGGCGGTATATAAATGTGGTGTGCTATACTAAGAATGCCTTTTCAAGTCCACAGTGGCATGTAACATGGACCGTAGCTAATACGAACTAGTCAACACCATTAGTCTTAGAGTACAAAATACAAATATACTTAGTAACAATATCCTTTAGTGGAGCATAATAACGGTGAAGCCGTTCCACAGTTTACCTTATTTATGGGAAAGTAATTAGGCTTCTAATGGAGATTAGAGTATGAAACACGCTTTTACGCAGCTAATATCGTACTAGAACGTTAAGTATAAAGCAAATACAGAGAAGTTATGTCATATGTGTTTTTACTGCAATTAATTGATATCGTCATAAAAAGCTTTTCAAATATTACTTCCGCCATCCAAGAACTTTTATCAATAAGTAGTCATTAAATTGATTTCTAATTACCAACTTACATCTAATTTTATTTATGTGAATAATAATTTAAAATTACCTCTGAGAAGTCACGCTGCGACATGTTTCTTCAGCTACATTATTTTCTTAGTATCTGAAAAAGAAAATTAATATTAGAGACAAAATTATACTTCACACAATTTTCATCGTTTTCAAGTTTCATTTTGATAACGAACTTAAACGGTAGCTATTGATGATATCAATTGTTCAATAACCACTACGTGTTTCTATGGCATAGGTATTTAACATTTGTTTCTATTTATCATGCAGGAATAAGTCAAACTTTGGTTTCTACCTTCGCGATTAACTTGGCTGAGTTGGTTAGGCATCCGCCCCGGAATGGCGCGAAGGATGCGGGTTCGAGTCCCGCCTCGTGATCGAATTTTTTCTATTCTTTATAAATTTATACTCAAAGGATGACCGGTTTATCGAAATATATTCAATTATGAAAACATAATCTATTGAGTGAAGCTGTTGGTATTATCTATTATAAGATTGCGCGCCACACCTGACACGGGCCAAACGTTTTGACCCGACGCATGTTTCATAGACTATTTTGCAAAACACGAACCTTATACTGGTAATATTGCGAAATTTGTATGTTTAGCATAGTGTTGCATGTAATGCAATAAACATAATTTTAGTGTTGGGAGCGTATGCCATATTTCAAATTATGTCGATATAAATTCACAAAATACTTACTACTTATCATATAAAGTCTTCTCTGTTTACATTTAAATATTTGTATCTATTATTTACATAAAATTTAAAAAGAGACAAAAATTTAAAGTTGTCTATTTTTTTGTTTATGCCATTTTTTATTGCAAAATAAAGATTAGATATAATTATTTGGATCCAAAATTGGTGAAACGTAAAAAAACGTTCAACGTACGAGCCTTACGAGCTTATATTAAAAATATTAATGATGACCGTTTTGATTACACAATTAGTTGATGATTTATTACTATAAAATTACTATGTACACGTTCACAGACACACAGACAGACAAAAAGTCTCAATAAAAATCCCAGTAAGCAAAATAACTTGTTTGATAAAACGTTCATATTTCCTGCTCTGCTGATTACATCTCCCTGACGATGGCTTCCGTCAAACTTGGCAATTCTAATAAATTAACCAACGGTAACAGCTAAACACAGGATTTTTATAATCGAAGCCTAATATATAATTTAAGTACTATTAGTTTTAGATTCGAATGAATTGATTGAAGAATCAATGATATATGAATAAATTACGACTTTTGACGTCAACGCAATAAAGTCCTACTGTGCTTACAGGCCTATTTGAATTTTATAAATTTATAATTTAATACGAACAAGCTTTAAATGTTTTAATTAATTAGCTTATATATGATATACTTGTTGTTTTTGTTTGAAATTCAAGTACATTACATATTTGATACGATGATAATAGGTCAATTAAAATTTTTAGGAAATAAAAATAAGTAGGTAGGTGTATAAACATTATCCGGTGAATGTAGAGTTTTGTCGGCATATGTCCGCAGTAATAAGTATTTATTTATATTTCCTTTAATTATTTCATCAAATCTATTAACATAGAAAATACATATGTACCTACAGTATATTTCGAGCTTGATATAATAAGTAATTTATTAAAATATGAATATCTATGGTGATATTAGGTATGTATAGGTACTATATATATATGTATTATGTGCTTTGGAAAAATATTTATAAATCAATAATCAATTTTCTGCGTATGAAAAGTAAGATACCTATATAATGCAATATTTTAAATAATAATAACAACAAAATTTTAATTTAATGTTCAGTTTTTACGTGTATGGTAATTTAGTCAGAAACAACTCTGAAGCAAGCGCGGATCCAGGGGGGGGTCATGGGGTCATGACCCCCCCCTGGGCTAGGTCCACGACCTAAGTGGACCACTAATTAAATATTAACTTTTTAATTTAACAAAGTAATATTGTTCAACATCATGTTTTTATTAACTTTTGAAACATAAAAGTCTAGAACAATGAAATCAATTACAAACGGAAGAGAATGTACTTAACAAAATTAGAGGAAAAGTTATTTACGGTCGATCTGGGGTTGGGATTTAAGGACAAAAAACAGGGTTTCTCGATTTTCAAAAAAAACTACAACTGCGGAATAAAGTTAAATGCAGGTAAAGTTGTAGATAATTCAAATATTTTTTACAACTTTTGCTGGCACACTTTTCTCACAAAACCTCAAATATCAACTCAAATATACCTATCCCAGTTCGTAGATAAGATATAAAATAGCAAAATTTTTAAACGAAACAAGGCTAAAGTTTCGAAATCAGATCAATTTATATGGTAAATAACAATAAAAATACAAAAAATTAGGACAAAAAAAACGGCCAAGTGCGAGTCGGACTCGCGCACAGAGGGCTCCGAACAAACTTATTTTTTTATTATGTCGTATCGTTTAATTTTGCTTTTAGCAATTTTTTCTTTATCTGTGCTATTAGACGTTGCCTTTAACCAAATTTCAAGACTCTGTTTTCACGGGAAGTAGAGTGCGCGCAAGATAAGTCTGCGCGCGGCCAAAATTTGAACTAAACATTGGCCGCCATCTTTTTTATGCTAGTTGCAATAACATACCTAAATAATAAACTTGAATAACAAATTAGAATAACAATATATTATAGAGAATCCCAAAATTTACTTTAAATAAAGAAAAAAAAAATATTAGTTGGGCTGGCAACATTAAGCACGCCACCAGTAGCGCGCAGACTTATCTTGCGCGCACTCTACTTACCTTGTAGGTTTTGATTCCCTTGCAATTAGTTGCGAGTTTCAGAATACCTATGCGGTTTTAATTGCTATGGAATCAAAATTTAAAACAACCATGCCCTGTGTTTCAATTTCATAAACACACTGTAAAAACACTACAATAATTGACGTTATATTGACTTAGCTAGTGTTGCCCAAATTCAGTCTTGGTCTTGCGTCTTGCGTTTTTGCAAGACCAAGACCAAGAACAAGATCGCTTATTTTTAGCAAGACCAAGACCAAGACTGACCGTGCAAGACTTGAGCAAGAACAAGACATAGCCTGCAAGACTCTTGCGTCTTGCAGCTAGGACTTAGCGCTATTTCACTGAGTAGTTAGGTGTAACAGTTCGGTGTATAACTAGGTAGGTACGCTTAGGAATTCTATGAGACGCAAAAAACTGTATCAAAGAATATGAAAAACTGGACCTATGCGCATTACTAGTTATTTATTAATCTGCTTGATCTTTACTATGGCTATGTTAATTCAAGCTCACAATGTTCCAATTCTAATACGTTTTTCTAAGATTTAAAGTAAACTTTAATAAAAAGTAATAGACTAATAGGTAATTGCAAGACTTGCAAGACTTGCAAGACTCTTGCTGCAAGACCAAGACCAAGACCAAGACTGGGAGCGCAAGACCAAGACCAGGTGTATTGGCGCAAGACCAAGACCAAGACTGGCTAAGTCTCGTCTTGTTCTTGCATTTGGGCAACACTAGACTTAGCGTTTAGCGCTTAACTTTTGGTTTAAAGTCCAAAAATCGACCTCAGTTCATGATTTTTTTTTGCAAAAAAACCTGATTGTAAAATAAACAAATTAAAAAAACCATGCCCTTTATCATATTCGAAAGTTTAATATACATTTTTTTTAAAGAAGAAAAACGGTTATAACTGGAATTAATTTTCGGGAATTCTACCCGATTCAGGCCTTAAAGTTATTATAGGAATTTTTCCATTTTTCTCAGGAACGCGTATCAAGCTGAAATTTATATCGTATACTTAAATCTTCAGTCCCTTGATGTTGTGAAAAAAATAAAACTTATAAGCCAACGCAATCAAAAGATACAGCCATAAATGCTGAAAATTTTCGCAAATTTCGACATTCGCAAGAAAATCAAAACCTACAGGGTGCTTCCTATGAACACAGACTCTTGAAATTTGATACAAAGTAACATCTTATAACACAGATATAAGAGTAATTACGAAAAACAAATTTTTAATAACATTATGAAAAAAAATATTTTTAATAATTTTAAACTTACAACCTCTTTACTCATGAACGCTTACATGTATTTAATTGATATTGACATGAAATACTCAAGTCTATAATAGCTAAGCTGTATTAAAATCAAATTTCTATGTCAACGCAATCAGTAAATGCTCACAATTTTCGCAAATTTCGACATTCGCAAGGTAATCAAAATTCAAAACCTACACTCTACAGGGTACTTCCTGTGAATTCACAATCTTGAAATTCGGTACGAAGCAACATCTTATAGCACAGATAGAGGAATAATAACAAAAAAAATAATAATAACATAATATGTATGACAAAAATCTTTAATAACTTTAAAGTTTGTCTGTCTGTCAAGATCCTTTTTCTCAGGAACTTGAACGCGTGGATACCTCCACACTGAAATTTATATCAAAAAGGTACTTAAATCCCAAGGGTCCCTTCAAGCTGTGACAAAATCAAACTTATTACCCAACGCAATCGAAAGATACAGCCGTTTATGCTACAAATTATCGCAAATTTCGACATTTGCAAGTGTCGCCAGGAATCAAAACCTACAGGGTACTTCCCGTGAACACAGAATCTTGAAATTTTATAAATAATTTAGAAGGTTACGTCTTATAGCACTTACAAAAGGAAACATTTGCAAAAAGCATAAATTTAAAGTTAAAACACAAAAAAATGTTTGTACGGAACTCATGGTGCGCGAATCCGACTCGCACTTGGCTGTTTTTTTTTTTAAATCTAACTACTATCTACGTATCAATTAAATTTATCAAAATATAGCTTTTGTAACTCGACTACGACTATGTGACCCCCCCCTGGCACTAAAGCTGGATCCGCCCTTGCTCTGAAGCCATAAAATATTATGTGCCATAAAAATATTAATAAACAGTGCTAAATTTAAAATAACACAAAACATAATTCTTGTCGTTAAACTGTCTTTATATTAATTATGGTAATATTTTCCACGTCTTGTAATTGCTTGTAGAAACCATTTGTTCAAGACATGGTGAATATGTTTATTACGAGCATCATCATACTGTTATTGCATATTAACTAGGTATAGGTATTTTATAGGTGAACATGTGAATATTTGCCTTTGAGAACTCTAATTTTACATATTATTATGTATAATGTACGGTGTTCCTACTTTAAAGTTTAAATGTAATATGACTAGGCAATTCCAAATGACATTATTTCTTTCTTGTATATTGTGAGGCTCAAATTGTGTCCAAACCCTAAGGGGTTCGGTTAGGTTAGGTATATTAGCGTGTACATAGTAAGACGTTATACCTAACATTCTTCATACAGGTCTTAACAAATAATATTAGATCAGCGATGCACTCATTGCTATGAGGTGAACAGATAAAAAAAAATCATTAATCCGGTTTATGTGAGAAAGTGTATATTCACAACATAAATCATTACCGTCTCTGACTTCGAACGGTTCTTAGTAAGGAATTTATTACACATTCGAAGAACTATCATTCGCTTTGCGTTTGCGAATACCATGGGAATTTATAACATATCATGGGTAATTTTTATTGGGATCGAGGTATGTAGAGCTGTAAGTATTAAGATAATTAAATATATTTCTATGTGTTTTGGCTACAATCCACTACGCTAGCTAATGTTAAGTTTGGATGAGTAAAAGCTCACACTAGTTTGAGTTTTGACATCCATACGCGCCCAACGCTACCATAGTACCTATACAATATTTAAATAACATCGTACGTTGTGATGATATTATTATACCTATTTGATTTTTAGATTAACTCTATATATTATATCTATCTATATATTTAAGTAGGTATGTTTAACACTCTTAATTTATGTATGTTTTACTTACGTACTGTTCAGACAATCTGTAGGAACCTTATTATCTGTATTCTGTAATAATATACTGAAAAATATTAGGTATAAGGAACGCAATCCAATACGAAAATACGGGAAGGGTTAATTTTACTCATTAGCTTACTTTGTTTTATACATTACCTATTTTACACACCCAATCCAATCATGTCTAGTAAACATTAAAGTTGTTAATAAAGTTGTAAAAGAGTGGAATATCATAAACTCTCTGTTTATGATTACGAGTATATTCCTATATATAGGTAGGTATATGAGTTTAACATAGTAACTAACAAGCTGAAATTTATTAACTGATCCATTACCATAATAGTGGTGATAGTCATGTAGGTACAAATCTCCTAATATACATAGATATATATTATGTATGCAGATTTATGAAAAAAAATATATTCATTGACCTACAAACTGATACATAAACGTATTGAAGAGTAAATATTGTGCTTAATTGATTGTTATAAATTTTATGTAGGTAAACACCGATAATGAAAAATGCCTTTAGTGTTTAAATAGTATACCTACATACTTATACGAAAATATAAAGTTTAATATAACATACAATATCAAATATAACGATACATGCAGAACCGTTGGCTCTTTCTACAAACGTCAATACAAAGAGCCACAAAGAGCTTCAACTTCAAACATATTTACGAAATCGATTATTCTTCACTTGCTCAAGTATTAGGCATTGTGAGCGCACGCGCACATTATAAGCCTGCTGAATTCTAAGTAGTTTGCAACTAAATTAAAATTAGGAACAATAGAACATTTACTTTAACCTCAACTCAAAACAACGCATTCCAATATAATAAAAAATAAAGACAGATTTGCTCATCAGTTGTATTTACCAATTGTTAGTAATAAGTATCAACTTCTCAAATTATTTTATTTGTTTATTATATATTAGTCGAAGATACTTTTTTATAATATGCGAGAGGTAATGATTGTTTATAAAACTATTTATTAATAAAATAAATACTGTTTTGTGTGTCAGCTCTGAAAGAGTTATATGAGAGCTATAATCCAACTAAATTGGTACATGTTGGTATAAAGCCCAGAAAAACTAAATCCAATGTTCTTTATTAACCCATGTATATAATATTACAGACAAACCATCATCATTTTTAACTCGAAGGTATAACGGCACAAAGCTCCATACGAACGTCTATGTTAAACCTGACAGGAAACTTTTTATGCTCGTGTAATGTAGGTAGTGAAATTTGGTTTGTTAGCCTGAAGCTATTCCTCTTAACCAGTAGCCAGATGGGCAAGATTTGAAATTCTAAGTGCGTATGCTGCCATCATTAGGCGCACGTGAGGTGGCGTGATTGTGAACAATCTGAATATTCTTTATTTTTTCCACCTTTGTAAGGCCTATTGTTCAGTACGTAATGTGGGTACGTAATACGCATATGAAGGTAATATTTTAATGGTGCGTTCGTAAGTTGTTAGTCACATTTGTTGAGTAATTGACAAAATATGTAATCAAATTACCTATAGAGATGATTTGCTGAAGTGGTAGTAAGACCTTGTAGGTATAATCATAAATGTTCAATCTTTATTGCTGGATCGAGAAGTTTTGGGCTAAATGTTTGTAAGTTCTCATTTTACGACTATCTGTGTAATTCAAGCGTTATATGCAATTCCTAAGAAATCAATACGTTTCCATGTCTCAACTTCAACTGTAACGTTTAATAGGTAATATTATGTAGATATTTAATTTATCGTGTTACGAGTTAGGATTCTAAAATAGATGCAAGTAATCAAAACAGGGCATAAGCTATTAAGATTTGTTACTGTCTTAGTATATGTATAGATATAAACTTAGAAGATTACCAAGTAATTTTTACTTTAAAAACTATGTCATTTACCATTGCTTAGTTTAAGATAAAGGCAGAAAATCGTATAAAAATGGTATCAGAACAGATACAAAAATAAAATTAAACTAATATGTATTTTATTAATACTAAAGCTGTTAATAACCAGTCGGTCCCTTTTATCTGTTGAGAGGAGCGTCGTTAAACTGTGGGTAAAACAAAAGAGTAAAGAAAACAATTATCCATAAGTTTTATGGAGTCCCACAGAGGTACTCGGCCGTCACGCATATCGGATCTCCGTTCCGTAATTATTATGTTTGATTACCGCACGTTGGAAACAAAATAGTCGCCGGCGAGTTCTCATCAAGTCTATTGTGCTGGTGGAATTCGGTGGAACTAATAGATACTGAATTAACGAACGACACGTCGCTGTAAAGCCGATTATCTACGCACGATACATGGAATCAATAAAGCTCTTGTAATGAAGGACTAATCAATCAATGGTATGACCTCTGTATCCTTACGCATGGCTTGCTTTGCAGTTGAAGATAAAGCTGAATTTTAAATCAATTTCATTACAAAGGGCAGTGTAAATTAATATCTTGGTTTTGGTTGGTTGTCGGTACGTTATTTGATTACAATTGTTTACCAATTATAATAGTTTTTTTTTAAAGTTACCGTTATCCTTTTCATAATTAAATGTATGTAGGTATAAGGGATTAGGGAAATGAAGGAAACAATAAAAACTAAAAATCTTATCGAAGACAACTTGAGAATACAATATATTGACTTTGCAAAAATCATTAATCTTATAAATAAAAATGAATCGCAAAATGTGTTGGTAAGCGCATAACTCGAGAACGGCTGAACCCATTTCGATAATTCTTTTTTTATTATATTTCTTGAAGTACGAGGATGGATCTTATGTAGAGAAAACGTAAACATGTACCATGGGCGAAGCCGGGGCGGACCGCTAGTCTTATATATAAAAATGAATCGCAAAATGTGTTGGTAAGCGCATAACTCGAGAACGGCTGAACCGATTTCGATAATTCTTTTTTATTATATTCCTTGAAGTACGAGGATGGTTCTTATGTAGAGAAAACGTAAATATGTACCACGGGCGAAGTAGCCGGGGCGGACCGCTAGTATAAAATAAATTACTTTCCAATTTATTTTATATATATATGTATATATATACTTTCAATAAACGAAATAATGGAAATAGAATTTAACGCAATCTAGGAGTTTATTTCACAAGTAATGAACGCTATTATTACACGTCAGAATGATCAAAGTGAGTACTTTTACGTGTATAATAAATATCCTTTGGAGGCATGCGCGTGCGCCGAGCCCGCGGCGAACCGCTTGATGCGATGATGGCTTATAAAATCACATTGCTACCTGTTACGATCGTCTAGAAATTAAAATTGTAATTTGTATTTCGTTTTATGTTTCCAAGGAGCGCTTTTTACAAGGCATTATCAATAGTGAATGTGAACTTTTGTTGTTATTTTATGTAAATTCAAAATTGCATAAAATTGTTTACGGTATTAATGACTGAAACGATAGGTATGATGCGTAGGTACTTATCAGAATATTACTTTTGATGAATTACAAAGTTGAATAAAATAATCGTCAAATCCAAATGCAGAATGATCACTTCAAGATTAATTACCTAGTAAAAAAAATGCATGAACACAAATTTTTATTTTCATGTTATAATTTTTGAGTGAATCCGAAAAAAAATTCGTGGTGTTTTTTTGAAATTTGAAAATGTAATACAAAATTAACCATCATCGTATTATTACACAATAAAACCTAATTTAACATCTGAATTACGTAAAATTCTCAAGAATTCGTAACATGATTGCCTCATTTAGATACAATACGTTGTTAATTAAAATTTACCCAAACTCGACTCGTGAGCAAAGCTCTAGATAGCGACTGAACTTTGCGCGCGTTTAATTCGTTTTGTAACGTTTGTGGAACTTAGCTTCACTTGCAAAGCTTAAATAGGATATCCTACACATAACTACATTCTAGATATTTCTAGAGCATTACAAGTTTTGTTTTGAAATGAGGCAATATATAGGTATCGATCGAACTTACGGATTTTCAAATTAATACAAAAAAAAAACATTTTCTTCGTTGTTCTGATTATTAGCTGCATTATACAATTTGATTTACTAACTTATAATTAAATTATAAACAGATAAGTATTTACATCATGAAATATATGTACATACAATTCTGTAAGTATAACGATAAAAATAACATTTTTAACACTTTGATATCGTGAGTAGACGTCCTATACATATGTAAGCATATAATATACTTATATGTACACCTTAGTCCTTATGGAAAATGCTTACACACAGACGATTCGTAAAGTACAATGATGGAACTATGCACACATTGATATAAAACAAGCCTTATCTACACGCGGTTTCACTCGCTTACTCATAAATCTTTATGAATGGTGTTTAGCGCTTTCATATAGAGTTTAATGAACTTCTACAACTGTCAATGCTGTATGACTCCACGAACAACATAGTTAGGCGGCTATATCACGATATATCTTTAACTTTTATGTATTATATAAACTAGTTATGTAAAGGAACAATAATACCGCTTCACGTTTACATTATTCTTTAACACACAAATTTATCTTAACACCTTAGTAATGTAGTTATAATGATACATATTACATACCATCCCAACCTTTGATTTAGACCAATTATAAACCCATTTCTTGGTTTGGAACTCGATTGTTACACTCGGACAAGTAGACCAAAAAAATGATACCAATCGTAGACACAAGTTCTATTTGATTCAACACTGAATAACGTTTAAACAATTGAAAACACGATGTATATAGTAGCACGATTTATTTACTTGTAGTTTATCTAAATATTTGAAAAATGTTTGAATTTAGAAAGTTGTAACCGAATATGTATCGCGATAAGCATGCGCAAGCGCACTGCGCAGCCTCCGTTGCACTGACTGCCGGCGTTCAGTGCTGCCAGTTTATACTTCGACACCATAAAAGCCTACTTTGAAATGGTAGTTTTATTATTTTATGGGAGACATGCATAGAGTTTATATATATCATATTGTGTACAGGCCGGCGCATTCTTTTTCATAATCAGAGCGCATTCTAAATTTCAATTTCAACATTAGAATTCTGATTGGTTTTGTTTTTGGTCGATTTTTGTATAAATACGGATATTGTGTGCAAAATAAAATTATTACGATCAGTATCGTCTTTGAGTTCACAACCCCTCTACAGTTGGTGACCCCCGACGGAGCAAAAAGAAAACATGGAAGAAAAAGACTAACTACATCATGAAGAAAAGCACTGCGGGCTGGCCCATGTCTCCATCCAGTCCAGGCTGCTACCATCTTTTACAGAGACTGCCTACCGAACCAAGCTCATCTACAAAATGAATTAAACAAGTATCTACATAATAAAAAGAAGAACGACAAAACGCCTATCGAATGGATTACTGCAGCAATTGAAGCTTTTGAGAAATATATTTTGGAAGTGGGAGTCGAGCATGCTTCGGCACGAACTGGGCCACGCTCGCACCGGGGAAGGTACCACACCCTCACAGAATATCGGCGCCATAGTGACAGTTTACTGTCGCGTTCCGTACGGTGAGTGAGGGGTCCGGAGGCCCACATCCCTTCCCATCCCCTACCCATCCTCTCCTTCCCTATCCTCATTCCCTCCCATCCTCGCCCCTTCTCCCTAAATCCTTCCAAATCCCTTTAAGGATAGCAACACATCCACTTCCCAGTGGAGTGGATGCTTATGGGCGGCGTGTAGCGCTTAACACCAGGCGACGCGTCTGCTCGGTTGCTATCCTATAGCATAAAAAAAAAAAAAAAAAAAAAAAAAATGCCGACAAGCATCACAGAAGCGACAACATTATGTTTTCCCATTCCTGGCTGCTCCCTTGCCATCATGACTGACGCCTCGGATCATAGTCTCGGCGCTGTACTTCAACAAAAGATTGAGAACCGATGGAAACCGCTAGCCTTTTTCTCTAAAGCAATGAGTGCTACGCAATGTCGCTACAGCGTGTATTTTCGCGAATTATTAGCAATATACGCGGCTGTATTACATAAGTCAATTCTGTTCGAGTATCAAGTACATCAAAGGAGAAGAGAACACAGTCGCCGACGCGTTGTCACGCATGGAAGAGATCCAATGGCCTAATGTTATCGACTTCAAGCAGTTAGCCATCGACCAAAGTAACGACGAAGAGCTCAGAAAATTAAAAACTAAACGAATTTAACATTTGGTGAAGTCACGCTACCCGGACTCGATCGACCAATCACGTGCGAGCTATCAAGCGCATCGCCCCGTCCCTTTCTACCGAAGGCATACCGTTATATGGCATTTAACGCTCAATACGGACTATGCCACCCTGGTATTAGAGCTACTCGGAAGCTAATAACATCGAAGTTTTTCTGGCCAGCAATGAATAAAGACGCTACGTTATGGGCCAAGTCTTGTATCAGCTGTCAACGAGCAAAAGTTCACCGGCACGTCGTCACTCCATTAGCAGAGTTCCCGCCTTCGCAACGCTTCGAACACATACACATAGATATAGTCGGTCCACTACGACTCTCAAGAGATTACCGATACTGTGTTACCATCATTGATCGTCTTACAAAATGGCCTGAAGCAGTTCCAATTCAAGAAGAGAAAGAAATAACTGCCGAGTCATCGCGAAAGCATTGTACGAGAACTGGATTGCACGCTTCCCTTATGAAGTACTGAAGCGCTACGACAAGTACTACCAAATACAGTTACCACTTCGGACTACAGTAGTATCAATTGGTCAGACTCAAGCCTGCATACATATTAAACGAAGAGGTTGAAGGTATGGCAAGCACAGCAGTAGCATCTACACCTACACCTACGAGTGCTACGTCGTCAGTTCCTGCTACAGACTACAACACGGACAAGGCACGTCCCTACACTACAAGAAGTGGACGCGTCGTCAAGAAAAATGTTTGCTTCGCTTGAGGGGGGACACTATGGGAGACATGCATAGAGTTTATATATATCATATTGTGTACAGGCCGGCGCATTCTTTTTCATAATCAGAGCGCATTCTAAATTTCAATTTCAACATTAGAATTCTGATTGGTTTTGTTTTTGGTCGATTTTTGTATAAATACGGATATTGTGTGCAAAATAAAATTATTACGATCAGTATCGTCTTTGAGTTCACAACCCCTCTACAATTTCTTAATTTAAAAAGTTGTAAAGAGCCATCAGCATACACATAACTCGTTTATAGGTATTATGAGGTATGTACTGAATAAACTACGTTTGATGGAATATAAATTAGGTTCTTATAAAATTATGAAATGATTCTAGTAAAATACATTCTATTTATTGTTTTTGTTATCGTCGGGTTGTATTTAACAATATGTTGATTTGTTTTGCAAACAAAGTTTAAAATTATGACTATAAACTCTGTTGCACATATTAATTAAATTCGACATAATATTTATTGTTTATTAAAATATTCTACAATCGTAGGTACTTATAGTTAAATTCTTTCGACTTTCCTTGATTTATTTAACTAAATTAATTTAAATTATCAGAACTCAAATTGACTTTATAAAGTCAAAAAGCTAGCTTTAACAATCTTTTATGAATAATTACTATCAGACGCAGATAAGCATGAAACAAATTAGCTAATTATTTTTTTTAACAATTCTGTACTATATACCTATACTTTCTAATAATATTTGAATATTGAATAATTTTGTCACAAGAAAAAAAAGCATGTCCTGTAAAATAAACAATTTCTTCTAAATGGTAAACAGATTTACAAAACGGGCAACATTATCTTTACTTCTACTACAATGTACGAGCAGGATGTTTCTTGCTGTCTCGCTCTTCGCGCCGGAATGTGACCCGCTATCACCTTGAAGGCCGTAAGCTTGCGGTCGCTTCAGTAGAAACAAGAGCTTTGAAGAGCTTTGAAAGCTTATTACATATGCGGTTCTTTAAACATATTAATATTACTACTTTAAATGTTGATTTATAAACATAACATTTCTGTCTTTATAAGTACATTTATTTTTTACACATTTCAAATATATTATTATGTACAATATATAAAAATACTAGTTGATGCTCGCAACTTCGTCCGAATTAAAACATCGTTTCTTGTCGGCATTACGTTCTAGAAAAATCAATCATAGTTGTTTTTTTTTTATTTAAGTAACTTACTCTACATCGCTACAACTGAAAGTACTGTTAAAATATTTGCCATTTCATGATGTATTATAGAAATCCTTAGTTTACTTAAAAATAATAGCGCCTGAAAAATATTGTGTTAGAGTGCTATTGAACAATTGAATCGGAGTTTAAGCCAGGCGCAATTATTTTGTAGTTGATACGCATACGTATACTCATACAATTCATAAATATTTAATATTTATATTTATAATAGCAAGCTATTTTTTATTGGTAAATTGAAAAGAAAGGAGATTATTTTTTTTAAGTTTTGTCAGTACCTAAGGTCAGCACGTTTTTATCGTATAACGAATGCGTTGCTTAGCAACACGATCAGTGCTTGACGTTTCTATGACAAAATAAACAAAATTTGACAAGCGGAGACCGTTTTCTTCATAGAAATTTGAACTGATTTTATGTAATGGTGCATGTATCGTGATTGAAGATAGTTAACTAAAAACGGTTTGGCCAGGAAGTGAATTGAATGTAATTTAATCAACTGACTGACCTCATGCTCCAATTCCGACCGTTTTAGCGCCTACGCGATCATAACCGAATGCAAGGTTTTTGCAAGTAACCAACGACCAAGTATAGTCATAATTACTTGAGGTCTCATCGTGCACAGTCAACCGTGAAACATTATTGATCTCACGAATTAGTCATCGTATCCTTTGAAAAATATATTTATTATTTCGTCAACATAGTAACAGGTATGTCATACAAAACCAGTTTTATTGAAATAAAAACTGTTAGTATGTATATAGTTTGTTTATTTAATTAATGTGTAAAATATTTTCACACAGGCATTATTACTGATACACTTAATTTACAATGTATACTTATCTTATATTTTTAGATCATGTTGCGTCCAAAACCACAGTGGCAGTTGCAAGCTCTAGCAGCCCAAAAGCGGGACAATGAACTTCGTCGTGCTGAAGAATTAAAGAAGGTTGCCAACTATTTTGAGAAGAACACTAACAAATCAAGACACCACGAACAGTGGACAACTGAAGGATACTACGAAAAGGCAAAACGAGAAGCTGAACTTTTGAGCGAAAGAAAGATAAGAGCAGCGTAAGTAAAATAATGTAAATATTCTTATAGTTATTGCCGCTCCTGTTGGTCTTAGGATAATGATATATAGCCTATAGCTTTCCTCGATAAATGGGCTATCTAACACCGAAATAATGACTAGTAGTTTCTGAGATTAGCGCATTCAAATAGTCAAACAAACTCTTCAGCTTTATAATATTAGTATAGATAATCCTCACATGTTTTATTAGTTCATGAAATTTATGTAAATAGATTATTCAATGATTTACCTGTGTCCTGCGTTAAGATATTAAAACAACTATAATAATATGTGTTCATCTTCTTGTGTTCTACTTATAAAGGCAGAAACATTATTTTAATTGTTGTAAAAAAACTCTAAACAGATTGATTTTTCAATGTTTTTTATTTCAGGCAATTGGAAGAAAGACGCAAGAAACTTGAATTAATGTTGTTCCAAGAAAATATGCAATATCAGCAGGAGTTGAAAGCTTTAGCCGCACAACCAAAGTTCTTTAAAAATGGGTGAGTATATTTTTTTAAAATCCTCTGTTTATATTTCACTGTTCAAATTGTTTCTCATTAAATTTGGATCTTTCAAATAATTTTTAGTCATCTAGTAAAACTATTATGAAAATTGAAAACCATATTGTTTTGAATAAATTAAATTTGAAAACAACATACTTCCTGTAATTTTCAAGTTCTGGCATCTTTTTATACAACTTTTATTTACTTTTATCTCTAGTTCCTACCTCAACAAAGTACCAACATCAACTCTGCAAGAAATAAATCAAGGTATAATGGAAAAAGAGGAACAACTCAGGAAGCAAGAAGCAGAATTAAAATTGTATCATGCCTGGCGGTTGAGGCAACCAGAGTTGAGAGCCGCTTCATCTTATATGGCTAATGGAAAACTGAAGTCAGCTTGGTAGTAATATTTTAAATATTTTGAGTAATTACTTGGTTAGGTTAAGGTGTTTGTTGGATATTTAGTTAACTAATTCTTTTTTTCAAGTTAAATTTGAAAGAACATTACACATTCTTATTTTAAAGCATAAATCGATATTATGAGCTTCCTTGAGTAAGTATGTACATGTTGTTTTGTCCGTCTTACTATTTTCAATTTCTTTCAGGCTTGAACAAATAGTGGAAAAAGAGGTACAAAAGAAAAAGGATGATGAGGAAACTCGAAAGATACTGCAAGAGAGAGATGAAGCTTTGCAGAAGCAAATACAATTAGAAGAGCAAAGACTTAGAGAGAAAGAGCTGCAAATGAGGGTAACATATCTTTACTTTTATACAAATATGTATTTATGCTTTTTTACAATTTAGTAAACAATAATTATTAACCTCTATTTTTTTAATAGCAACATTAATTGACTAAAATTGTACATTAAATATGCATACTAAATTATAAATCCATCCTATCTATCCTGTTACTATAGATAGGGAGGCGAGGTAGCTAAATGGCGTAATTAAACGGCGCCGTCGAGACTTATCAAAATCGATAGATAAAATAATTTCGAAAAGAAAAGCTTCTATGGTAAAAACCATTTTAGCGGTGGGTTTGGCGTGTACGGATTTCCAAAAATGTAAAAAAAAATAGTTACTTGGGCATTCTCGAGCGCGTCAGATATTCATACTACGTATGCCCCAAGTGCCTCTGATAACAACGGTATACTAATCTGCCGGTTTGCGTGGTGGGGCTAGGCATATTAATTCGTCAAAAATGCACAAAAAAAAAATTTTCTCGAGCGCGTCAGATTTTCGGAAGGGGTGTTAAGTAGGCCCCAAGGAAGCTCCCCTTAAAAAAACTGACGATTTCGGCGTGACGATAAGTTACGATGAATTTTTGAAAATGCAGAAAAAAAAAGTCCTTTTGAAATACTCGAGCGCGTCAGATTTTCACAGGGGAGGTTTATCTCGGTCTCCTGAAAGCATATTTTCTTAATCTGACTAAAATGTTGGTGGGTTCTCTTAATCTGACCGAAAAAGGTTTGAGAGTTTCTTTTTTTTAATCATCGTTATTTCATATCAATTTTTCTTAACACCCTCAGTTTTCGAGAAATACTCAAAAAACCGGGAGTTTGAGTTTTTATGATGATTCAAGTCAAAAAGTTTTAACTTTGGACAAAAATGTAAAGAGACCTTTTTTGTGTAAAATAAAATTACCTTTTTTGTTTATTCAAACTTTTTTTTTTGTAAAATGTATCGTTCGCGACTTATATACTGCAACGCGTTTTTCGGAAGACGAAATGGCTCCTCCAGACTTCCGGTCACGCGGAAACCGGCAGATTTTGTATTTTTAGTAAGTTTTCGATTATATTCTTCAAAATAAAAATAAAAACAATCGCGCTCGAGAATGCCGGATTAACGTTTTTTTTTTACAAGTTCGCGACCCTATAACTTGGCGGCGTCAAGGACTTATCGTCAGATTAGTTAAATTTAGTCTTAAAACACTAAAATCAACCCCCAATATCTTAATCTGACGCGCTCGAGTATTTCAGACTATCGATTTTTTTTTACTAATCTGATCGTCTATCCTGGGCGCGCGTCACTACTTAAAGAGCTAAATAGTTAACAAGGTTGTTCTATTAGGTCTAAGGTATCTCTCATATCTTAAACTGCCACGCTCGAGTATTGCAGAAAATTCCCCTCTTCGCCTCCCTATCTATAAATTAAATTATCTTTCCATGAAAGATTTGTCAATAATAGAATTTAGTATTTTTATGGCTTTTATTCTGTTATAAAAAAGCCCATAAAATACTATATTGATTATAACTGCCATGAATATTAATTAATAATGTAATATAGGTAATCAATTTTACTGATTTCACAGGAGCTTAGAAGTGGTCTTGAAGAACAAATAGCGGAATTGAGTGAGAAAGAGACAGCTGTAAAGAAATTGCGAACTTTTGAAGAGAAAGAAAGAATGATTCTCGACGAACTGCAGTTTATATCGAATGAAAGAGAAAGAGAACATTTAAAGCTTGTTGCAGAAAGAGACACAAGTATTATCAACATGGGTCTACATAAATTTAAGCTTAAGAAAAAAGTGTTATCCGTTTTGAACGAAATAAGTTTGGATTTAAAAATGTTAGAGAGAATTAGGAGAGCTGTTATTAAGGTAATATTTTTTTTAATATAAAACTTCAAAAGTTATTCTTCCAAATTTTTAATATACCTATCTGTTAACTATTTGTTCAATAAAATTTAATTCATTGTGGTGGCAGGTGGTAACTATGTATATTGTTTGCCTGCTTCTAAGTTTAATGTTTATTTTATTTGATTTTTTTTTTATAAGAGTAAAGGGAAATATAGAAAAGTTTTCTAGTTAAACATGAATAGGAAGAAATTGTTTTTATTATTATATATGAAAATATTTACAGGATA
This sequence comes from Colias croceus, assembly GCF_905220415.1. NCBI lineage: Eukaryota > Metazoa > Arthropoda > Insecta > Lepidoptera > Pieridae > Colias > Colias croceus. Next base: position 5,061,772 of record NC_059555.1, read on the forward strand.
TGGAAGCAGACAAAGAGAAATCTAAAAATCACAAGCGTGTCTTAGATGCGGCCTTACATGAGTTAGAAGAGCACAGGGAGAGGGAGCGACAAAGACAAAAGAACATTGAAACCATGTATGACGGAGAAGCAAGGCAACTTAACGAAAAACAAGATAAGGTATGGAATTATAAATCTACTATATTAATTCCGTATAAAAGAAAATTTGAAAAATTATTTATTTAATGGGAAGACATTAGTATGTTTTTTATTTTTTTATAATATCATAAGACAATAATACTATAAAAAAAGAAATGTCTCCCTAAAAAAATCGATCAGTAAATCCGGGACTAAAGGGAGTAAATACGGGACTTAAAGAACCAATAGTATCGCTTTAAACTCTAAATGAAGCAATGTTATTGGTAAGGGGAGGAGTCATGTTTCGTAGTGTGTTTCAAATTTTTGTACCTAATAAGTTCATTTGTTTTTCAGTTGTGGGCCAAAGAACGAGAAGCTCGAAGTAAATTAATGCAGGAAGTGATAGCGACTTTAAAACGGCAAATAGAAGAAAAGATAGAATATAACATACAGCAACAGAGAGAAAATGTATTAGAACGGGAGCAGATATTGGGCCAAATGGACAATTTCCATCAAGAAGTGAGAGCAAGAGAGAGGGAAACACAGGTTGGTTATAAGAACACTAACTTGGTTACAACAAAAACTACTGTTTTATGATACCTTTCTCTGTAATATTAAGTTAAAATTATTATCTTTTTTTATTTATTTATTTTTAGCATTACATGTTCAAATAGAAATAATTGAATCATTCAAAATAGCCCTGTGGAATATGTATCAAAATATATCAAATAACAATATTATAATAGGATTGACATATATATAGCATTCATAAAGTATATTTTATTTGTCTTAGAAACATTTAAATCAATTAAATATTTTTTTTACGTTTTTCATTTTAAAAAGTAAGTAACACATAGGTATTCAAAGTCGAATATAAAAAAAATACAGGGCATATAGTTAACAATTATTAATTATTTCCTATCTCAATTTGTTTTCTTATAATTTTACAGTTAAAGAATACATCATATTCCACAATTACGACGCTCCAGTCGCAACTAAACAGTCTCAAACTACAAAAAGAGCAAATGGACGCCGTAGCGAGTAGAGAACAAGAGTTGAGAGAAGCGGCACTTAACGAAAGGAGAATTAGAGCGGAGATCGCTAGGACACAACGCGAAGGAAATACTCAAGCTTGGGCATGAATGGCTAAAGTAATTTTCCACCAATAATGTGCGAGGATGTGTAGCGAGGAATGTTTTCGTAAATAGCCAATAGTATCGCTTCAAACGCTAAACGCTTTAAACTTCAAAGTAAATGAAGCGATATGATTGGTTTGATAAACCAAAATATTATGGTCCCTCTTCACAATGGGCAGTGTTGGCCCAACAAATGGTCATCGATGTTTGTCGCCATCACGGCGATTTTGAATAAACATCTACAATGATAGTCGATCATAGACATTTAGGTCCTCTAAACAATCCTATCGTCATTGCCTCTACTCGCCCAACGCTGCCCATTGTTAAGAGCGTCCATTGAAGTGTGTGGTTTGACAGTTTTATCCTTGCATTTATGACCATCTGCCTTAACTGACGTTGTTCTGCCCCTTTTCATGTTTTCTCTCCATAAGAATCTTCACTGTGCCTTAACTTGTGTTAAATTTTTGTTATAATTTTTTTGCAATATTATGTACAGCATAATTCAGACCGTTGTCACCCTCCCTAAAATTGTATTATTGATTTATTGGTGCTCCCATATGTAAACATTTACGGATAAGATATATTATTATTTATGTACCTAACCTTTTCTTAAATGATTTAAAAACATCTACAGACTCGGTCCCTGATGTTATTCATATCAAGTCAGTATTGTATTTGCAATGGTCCGTGTTTATACATTGGTCTAGCTAGCTTAAATGAAATAAATAATTTATTTTTATATACGTAGCTGCTAACAGGTATCTTATTCGTGTGTGATCATAAGAGGCTGTATTTTTTGGTATCATTAAGGAAAAAATGTATTTATTTTAATGAATGAATTATTTTTTTGTGATTTTGAACGTGTTGATGTAAGCTATAAATATAAAAAAGTCGAGTCGAATATTTATACGCAAATAATAGTAAGAATTATTAAAAAATGTATATTTTTTGAGACTGGGTTTAAGCATTTTTGTATGGTAATGTGTGTGTGATTGACGAGTGATAAATAAATTTTTCGTAAAATATTTTCTTTTTTTTAAACACCTTGTTGATGATCTTTATCGTGTATTATAAATCATCTATAGTAACTATGTATATGGTATAGATTCTATACCAATATTATAAAAAAAATTGAATACAAGAGTACATATTTGTATCTGTCTGCCGGTTGGGCCGGTAGGTACGCTTTCACAACATCAAATTTGAAATCGAAATAATTTTCATATGTATAATGGGCATACATAATATTAATTATGTACTGAAAACTGAAATACATATCAAAATATATGGGTTGAAAGTTTTTGTCCTTTGTAAAAACGCGAGGTAAAGCTATAAATAGTTTTCTTATCCATACTAATATTATAAAGGCGAAAGATATTTTGATACCCGAGAAAGGACATAGGCTACTTTTTATCCCGGGAAAATGACGCAATCCCGGAAATCCCACGGGAAGGGGAATTATGCGGGTTTTTCTTTGACTGCGCGGGCGAAGCCGCGGGCGGAAACCTAGTAATTAATAACATGGACCAATCCATACTAATATTATAAATGCGAAAGTAACTCTGTCTGTCTGTCTGTCTGTTATTCAATCACGCCTAAACTACTGAACCAATTTTCATGAAATTTGGTATGGAGATATTTTGATACCCGAGAAAGGACATAGGCTACTTTTTATCCCGGGAAAATGACGCAATCCCGGAAATCCCATGGGAAGGGGAATTATGCGGGTTTTTCTTTGACTGCGCGGGCAAAGCCGCGGGCGGAAACCTAGTAATTAATAACATGGACCAATATATTTTAATATATTGGTCCATGGTTAATAATAATAATAATTCATGTACGTATATATACGTATGTAATCACAATTGTGAATACTGCCATCTGTTGGTTTACTTGGCAATTAGCTTTACACATTCGTTCTTGTAGTTTGATGATGCGATGGTAGTACATATTTATGTAACTAGATGGCGTTGTAAAACATATCATAAAGCTTTGTAAAAGCTCCTAAAGTATGTAATATAATACTTTTTTCTAATTATTAAAAAAATGTAATTTAATAAAGATATATTTGTTATTTTGGTGTAAAATGATAATATATAGGTATATAAAAAATTAATAGAGATACAAGCTTACTTTAAAGTCTCAACTGATTTTTAAGAGCACATTTTTATCGACGTGCCTATATCTATACTAATATTATAAAGCTGAAGAGTTTGATTGTATATTTGATTGTTTGTTTGTTCGTTTGAACCCGCTAATCTCGGGAACTACTGGTCCGATTTGAAAAATTCTTTCGGTGTTAGATAGCCCGTTTATAGGGGAAGGCTATAGGCTATGTACATCATCACGCTAAGACCAACAGGAGCGGAGAAATGCGGGTGAAACCGCGGGGAACAGCTAGTAACTACATAAATATAAACATATTCATTTCACTGTTATACTTACGTTATAAATTCGCATTCAGTTCGCATTCAGTTTACTCACAAATTTTTATATTAACAACTAGCGGTTCGCCCCGACTTCGCCAGTGGTACCTACATGTTTACGTTTTTTTTCATAAAAACTATCCTATCTCTCAAGTTGGATCGGACTACATATGGTGTGCGAATTTTATTATAAACGGTTAAGTGGTATAGGAGTCCATTGAGGACAAACATTGTGACACGAGATTTATATATATTAAGACTAGGTGCAATTAGTATGTAGGTACATATTATAACTAGTGGTCCGCCCCGGCTTCGCCCGTTGTACAAAATATTTCGCAATAAAAAGTAGCCTATGTCCTTTCTCGGGTATGAAAATATCTCCATACCAAATTTCAAGCAAATTAGTTCAGTAGTTTAGGCGTGATTGAGTAACAGACAGACAGACAGAGTTACTTTCGCATTTATAATATTAAGTATGGAAGCTAGTCTGATATAGTAGTCCTAATATAGGTAACTACGCTAATTAGATGCGATCCGCGGTTTCCCCGCATAAATTTCATTTTTAACATTACATTATTCTTAATCGTTATGAAAATATCAGAATAAAATGTAGCCTACTCCTTATTATATTGGCTGTCTGTCAGTGAAAATCCCGTCAAACTCGGTATAGCCGTTCCAGAAATTAGCCGTAAAAGACAGAATAAAAATTGAAAAAAAAAAAACTATTTTGGTATATTTTACGTATCGTTTAGGTATACATCCATATGCATAGATAAATATCTGCTATCTGATACCGAAAGAATGTTTCAAATCAGTCTAGTAAGTAGGTATAGGTTAGGTAGTTCCTGAGATACAAAAAACAAACAAATCAACAAACAAACACACTTGTAATATAGTAATTTATATCATATACCTACATAAGTAGATAATAAATAAAACATCACAATATTTCATTTTAATTCTGTTTATTAAATCATGTTACCTATATCTAATTTAATTACATAAATATCTTTTTTCTCTACATCCCATTGACTTCTATTAGTTTGAAAATAATATTTCTTAATTAAGGGGAGTCCTTTCAGCGAAGCGGAGTAAAATTGGTTTGCAAGATCAAATTTTTCATGTATTTGCAATTATATGACGCTTCTAGAAAAAATAATCAATACACTTCAAGATATTTCCTAAAAAGTGTGCTAATTTGTTACACAACCACGTGTATTTTGGTCGATCATATAAAATCATAAAAATAGGCTAAAATAAAGATCGAAAATGAATTATTTATTAATGAAATTTCTGATTTTGGAAATAATTTTTATATAAGGATATGTATTTTGATGTACTGCAGAAAACGTGCTAAATTTTGGTTTTCTACTGAAGCCCTGTAATTATTAAATACATATTATATCTCAGAACTTAACGTTGCCCAGCGTTTTCTTTACAAACCGCGCTGCCCGCTACCCCGCCAGTCCTGATCAGGCGCTTGCTAACGTAGGACCTGTGTCAAATTATCTCCGCTCGATTTTACGTTTTGAGTAACGATAAATTATTGAAAATGGGTAACAAAACAAACAAAATTCGGAAGAAAGCAGTGTCAGTATCAAAAAAAAGAGTAAACTATAAGAAACGGTATGTAAATTGAGTAATATGATAAAAACGTAGTTACTTGATGACACAGAATAAAAATATCAGTTGGTCATAAAGTTTCACCTCGTATGCTTTTATTTCAAAACGATAAAAGCTGCGTTACTGTGAAATAAGAGTTTAGTTTATAATAATTTGTTTTATATATATAATACTAGTGGTCCGCCCCGGCTTCGCCCGTGGTACATATTTCGCAATAAAAGGTAGCCTATGCCCTTTTTCGGGTATCAAAATATCTCTATACCAAATTTCATGCAAATTGGTTCAGTAGTTTAGGCGTGATTGAGTAACAGACAGACAGACAGAGTTACGTTCGCATTTATAATATTAGTATGGATTATTATTACGTAATTGGTGTATTATTTGCATAATTTTGGGGTATTATTATTAATTACAGTTGTTTATTTTAAGGAAAAAAACAATAATGATTATTAGTTAAAAAATAAATGATAATAGTCAAATAATAATGATTATTGACTTATAATAATTATTAATCACTACAGTAAAAGTTCCTTATTGGCGGGGTATATGTTCCATAAAATATATGCCTCGAATACAGAAACCGTAATTATTAGATATATGGGATTATAGGTTCTACGTTATACGTTCCTAGGTGACGATTGAGATTTTTTTCGTGTCTCATTTTTTTTAGTTGACATTATAAACTAGGAAGAGTGCAGTAGACGTTACTCGATCACAATTTTTGTAACGAATGTGAAAGACGAAACAATAAAACACGCAAAGCGGCTTTTACTATAAACGGAACTACATTTAAAAATATACTTTATTTATTGAGTTATAAGGTTGCTTCCATTCTGTTTATTTACGCTCCTTCTATGTCTCGTTTCAGCACCATACTATGCCTGATTAAATAAATAGATATTAGATAATAAATACAAGGGGAGGCGGACACGCGCAGGCTCGCTCGCGCACCCTTCGCACACCTTACTGCCGCCACGTGATCGTAGTGATGTGACTTGACCAACGCTGTACTCGATAGTTTACAAGAAAAACTATATTTTAACATATTAATATTTGACTTTAATATTAAAACTCTTTTAAAAATATATTAAAAATAATTTTGTGTTGTGTTTTGTATCATACACTTTCTAATATTATGAATGCGAATGTATTATAGTGTAAATGTAAAGTATGTAATGTTACGATATTATATTTTAACCGCTAAATTGATTTTTGAAGGTTTTGGTAGGTATAGAATTGATATATATTTATATTGTTTATTATTTCATTTTAAATTATTAATTAATTCTTATTTTTATTTAACATTAAATACTATTATTATTTGATTTATTATTAAAAAATAGTACTAAACCGGATCTTTTATTTTCTTAATTTTAATAGTTAAGAAGTCCACACGTTTTTTCAGATATTTCAATTATACATTTTTTTTAAACTACTTATAATTAATAGAAGACTTTACATTATTATTTAAAATTACATATATTTATACTTTCTTCATACATTTCTCCTTTAATAACATATTGAACAATATATTTTCTTATGTTACATATTTATTTACATAACTTATCGATAGCTCAACACGCAATTGATACCTACCCATCCCTATTTGTCACACACACATTTATATAGTATCTATAGCTCATCTGCCTTCGATGCGCACTAAGCAATTTGTGCAATACACGCGCTCTATACTATTCTAATATTATAATACTCTAAGCTTCTACTGGTAGCAGCAAGTAATATTTATTAGTTACACCAAGTACTTCCATAATTATGTTGTGCTAATTAATAAATTCCTAGTACCTACTTATCTCAGTTTATAAAGTTGTAAATGCTTACTTTATTTACTTTTATATTTACAATCTGACACAAACACTTTTACATTGCTTACATAATAAAAATTGATCACAATTTACTTTTGATATATTTTACACTGTGGCATAGCGCACGTTACGAAAAACAAACGACGCGAGGAGCGCGAGGAGCGCGAGTCACGCGAACGGCCCCCCACACTTCACATCCTAAAATCTTGCCTCGCGTTGAAATACCTCGCGTTAAAATTGTGATAACACGTAAATTTGCCAATCCTGAGCTGTTCTCGCCTTGTCGCCTGTCGGATCAATCATAGGTACGTCTCTGTGGAGTGATAGAAAATTCCACCTGCGCTTGCGCATATATTCTTTGCTCTATAATAAATAATAATATAATAATATCCGTATCTATCTATTGTGCAGTTAGCTAGTTTCAATAGAGATTGAAGTTTATGTCGATGGAAGAGAATCGTTAGGTACCTACTATTAATTTTAAATTCATAGAAAACCCTATACCTATTTCGGAAATTTTCCTAAACTACTTCAGTAAAAAGAAGAGAAATATAAATAATGAAAATGGAAAATTTTCAAGAAATTTTTTTTTTCTACAATTATAATTTGCTTAAAACCAAGCTCCTATCAAATTACCGATTTTTATTTATGATGTTGATGATCTTTAAGACGGCCGTGTGCCTACCTAATCAAATTTTGTGCCGCGTTTTCCGGGCTGGCTAGCAAGATTTTGGCCTTAAAGGGTGCAGAAAGTCGATATTATGTAGTGTAGAATGTATATGAAAACTGTTACAAAACTGATAAATTAGGTACTTACTGTCTTGTGTACCTACCTGCTTAATAACTATTATGGTAGAGTCACTTAGATCTTTTTATGTAGGTACTTTAGAGTAGGATAATAGGTGAAATATCTAACAACTAGGTACGTCTCAAGAGTGGTTTTGACGCCAGTTTATTAAATCGTAAATATAAAACACACTAGGTACCTACATAACTTCCATAGAAACTTCCGAAAGCTTAAATCCGATATTTCATTATTTAGATATTATGTATGTACACCTTTAGCTAATGAGGATTGGATGAAGAGAAATCGCCCAAATCTGCGAAAATAAAATGAAATTATTTTAAGTACCTGGTTTGACCTAGTAGCACTAACTAGGTACGTACCTACTTTTTATTCAAACTCAAACATTTATTTTATCAATAAGACTTCTTCTAGAACGTTTGAATCATTAAACGTTATACCTAACATATTTTTAACATTTAGGTACCACCGATTCGGAAAGCAAAATTACCTAAAGTATTCTCAGTGAATGTACCTTAGGTACCTACAATGTAAATAATTGAAATACCTAGGTAGGTATCTATACGTGAAAGTTAGAGCATCGCATCGTTGATACAATCAGAAATATAGAGATTATGGAAGTTGGATAATGGATGGATAAATAATTATTCATAGATGATTTTGGACGAATCTACAAGGTTTTTTAAATTGAATCTTTAATTATGCATTACAAAAAACAAATTCACGTGTAAAGTTACATGCAACTCTATAGTAGGTATACCTACCCTGTACTAGTAGGTTTTTAATTGAATAAAAAAATAGGCAATCAATAGATATTTATGTACCAAGTAAGTATATCTAATAAATAATAATACATATTTGTTAACCTGATTTTTCAGCTATTGGTATGTTCATCAGTTTAAACAGTAGGTATTTTGTTCGCGAAAAAACGTGTACCTATCTACCTACAGATAGATAGGTATCTTTATGAAAATATGTAGGTAGGGATCTATCTCTATATTTTAATATACCTACAGAAATAGATTCCTTCCTAATTTTTTATGAATATATTTTTTATAATATTCTATACCTAATATAAAAATTACCGATTCGCTGAAACAGGTGAAAAGTGCGTTGCGAACTTTTATTTTGTAACTTTTCTTTGTGGACGAGGAGCTTTCGCTCTTTGTATCTATGTAGGTAATGGTGTTTCAAAATTAGCAGCAATTTCCAACTTTATGGGAATTTTTGTAACTTTGAATTTCTATTTTGCCAATTTATAACCTATGGAAATAAATTGTAACCATAATTATTCTAAGTTGTATTGTATGAATGGAACCCTGTGATGGTCAGGACCACCAACTACTGTGATCATATGAATGATACTTATATCTAATAGTTAGTTAGGTACTATACCTATTTTGGGATAAAAAGCACTTAAAACTACAAACTTACAGGGGAAAGTAGGCTCTACATGCGGTACTCACTTTGTTTCTGATTAAATAAAATATTAGTAATTCACAAATTAACGACGAAATTTAAGAAAATACTATATTTCGTAGGTAAATATAATAGTTGTCTATATATTTTTGATTAGGTAATCGAGATAATAAAACACACAATTTACATACACAACATACACGCACACTCACACACACCCACACTTACACACACACACACACTTACACACACGCACACACACACACACACACACACCCACACAAACTGCATGCCCGAAATGTTATTATTAACCTTATTTAAAAATAATCAATTTGTTACTTATTATTCTGTACTTTAGAAAATATGTAAAGTCTACTAGTAGGTATGTAAGTTAACTAAACAATACTGGCTAAGTCTGGAGAGGAATGCGTCGATCGTCTCTAGCACAGGAATGTTCCTAGTTGAGGCGATCGTCGTGTCTAATTTGTTTTGTATTTATGTATTGTTTCCAAATAAATGATTTTTTTTATTTATTTTTTTTATTTAATGATAAAGCTTTGTATAACTGTAGGTTACACATATGTATATCATTATAGCAGCAAAATCTTAGCTAATAAATAAAATAGAAATATTAAATCGTACAGGCATAAAATCTCTCTATCGATGGAATATAAATAATGTAGAGTTCTTTGTTTTACCTATTCATGTCCTCTCATGTTATCAAATTGAAATAACATATCGATAGTTCTCATTAAGTCATTTTATACCTATGGATAAGTAGGTACCTAACTGGTACCCCTATTATTTTAATAACAGTTTAACTATTTAATTTAGCTCGTGCCTTTTTGCACTGGTTGTCTGGAAGAGATCACTGCTAAGTGATGAGATCTATTAATAAACTACTGAAATTCTATATCACTATTCTTGTTAATTATTTTAAGGATCGTATATATAAAAGAGTAATGAAAATAACAAAAACAATTTTGCTCTAGGCAGGATTGATCTTTAACTAGATCGACAAAATTATTAGAGCATATGTGGGTATCTACTCCCGAACCTCGGAAGGCAGACAGGTTAATAAAGTAAGTAAGTAGGTACTTACCTCTACAAACGTTTCATAGACTTGTCATCTAGGTATATAAAAACAGTAGGTACTTATTTATTACCTAGATGATAAACGGTTACAAACTAAATAAATACAATTTTAGGTAAGTAGGTATAAAATTTTGAGATTATTAAATAAAAGTAAAATCTAGAAATATATTTAATAATAATATCAACGGTTCAAACTCCAAGCCCCGTCCTATATTAGTTAAATTCAGTGATGTGCAAATAAAAGATAGCATTTGGTTCAAAAAATCTAACTTAAAAAACTCTGGCATTACACTTTCTGAATTTTTGACTAAGAGTCGCCATGAAACTTTTATAGCTGCTCGTAAGAGATTCGGCATAAACAAGTGTTGGACACGGGACGGGAACATTTTTATTATTGGACAGAGTGGTGATAAGTTACGTGTAACCTCCTTAAATGAGTTGGACTTGATTCCGTGCACCACTTCGGGCGCAACGCAAGTGATTCCTAATGAACAATCTAATAATGATCCCAAAACTTCTAAAAATGTTGTAGCGTCCAGGTCACGAAGGTTAGTTAAACAAACTAAGTAACATGTAAGTTTTGCACATATCATATCCTTCTGTCATGTGATTTTAGTCCTTGTCACAATTGCAAACACTTAGTTTTCGTACTTGTTGCTTTTCTGTTCACGCTAAAACCTTGTTACCCACTTATAAGTAAACAAAATGTTAATTTACCAACTTAAAATTTTAATATTATTGTCATTTGTCACTATTGAATAGATCACTTATCACATTTGGTTTGTGTCAATGTCATGTCAATCACTGTCAAGTGTCAGATGTCATTAATTGTCAAAGCGTTTCGGATAATTATACACATTTTAAATGCGTTCATTTATGTACTCAATTTATTGCTGGGGTGTAGTTAAAATAAGTTATTTAGTTAAAAATATTTACATTGAGCACAATATAAAATTATTGTATCTCAAATAATATTTTATTTATTACATTATTGTCATTTTATTTAAATTTGAAAATATTTATTCATCTATTTTAACTAGTATTATTTATATTTTATTTTATATAATCTATATAAGTATTTTTTATACATATATATAGTAGGTATATTGTATTTATATATATTTTCTTATACACATATAGCATAGAATATATTATCTTGCAAATCAATATGTTGAACGATAGCACATCTAGTAATGTTAATTATCTCTCTTTCTCCTCTGAAGATCTTGGTAGTGAGGACAGCTTCCACAGTACTTCCTCCTTTACTCCTCTAAACAATCTCCTATCAAACTGTTTCTCTAATGATTCCAAAATATTTAATGCGGTTCATATCAATGCGCAAAGTGTCCCAGCACATTTTCCTGATATGTTAGCAACTTTTGATTCCGTCAACATGCACGCTTTACTTATATCCGAGTCTTGGTTCAAACCTTGTCTTCCTTCCTCCTGCTATTCCCTTCCTGGTTATAACCTGATACGAAATGATCGGATCGGCAAGGCTGGTGGCGGTGTCGCGATTTATTTAAGGTCCCATCTCACTTACAAAATTATAAGCCTCTCCCCCCAGCCTCCACCCTCCGATGCTGCCGAACATCTTATCATTGAAGTTACCTTACGCCACACCAAGCTCCTGCTTGGTGTGTTCTATAGCCCCTCCCTTTCCGTTAACTACTTTCACTCCTTTGAATCCATCCTTGATCAACTAATTCCTATTTATGAACACTCCCTAATTATGGGTGACTTTAACACCTGCATCGTCAAAAACGATTCCCGAGCCAAGACTCTTAAAACTATTATTGAGTCAGCGAATTTACACCTTCTTCCTCTTAATCCAACTCATACTTTACCTAACTGCACTCCTTCACTTCTTGACCTCATTATTGTCTCCTCTCCTAACCTTGTCCTTCAGCATGGTCAATATGCTGCCAATGCCTTTTCCCATCATGACCTCATCTATATCTCCTATAATATCCGTCCTCCTAAACACAAACCCAAGATCTCCTTGCGACGCAACTTTGCCGGAGTGGATGTTGATCGCTTGTGTCGTGATGCTCAAGATATCGACTGGTCTATCATTTATTCTCAGGACAATGTTGATACTATGGTTGAACTATTCTCATCACTTGTTACCGATCTGTACGACAAGCATGCGCCACTTAGACCGGTAAAGCTAAAACACCTTCCAGCGCCTTGGTTAACGGATGATCTGAAATCACTTTTGCAACAGAAGTCTAGAGCCAAAACCAAACTCAAACTAAAATGTAACGACGCCAACAGGGAGAAGTACACTAAGATTCGGAATCGTTGTAATACTTGTTGTAGAGATGCACAAAGACGCCACATTCACTCGTCGGTCGAGAACGGCGACCCTGCTAAAGTTTGGAAGTTCTTAAAAACCTTAGGAGTTGGCTGTAAAGATCCCAAAGCTGATTTCAAAAATTTTAATATTGAATTACTCAACCAATTTTTTGCTGGAACTCCTCATTTTGATAACACTACTAAAGTTATGACTATTAACACTCTTTCTTCTATTCCAACTCCTAATTTTCCTCCGTTCTGTCTGAATCAATTTACTAGCAGTGATGTTAAGAAGAATATCATGTCTTTGTCATCTAATGCTGTTGGGAGTGATTGTATTAGTCGTAGCATGATCTTACCTATCCTCGACATAGTCGTTCCTGTCATTACCCACATTTTAAACCATTCCATTTCCACGGGTACCTTCCCCACGGCCTGGAAAAAGGCTAATATTATTCCTCTCCCAAAAAAACCTAATCCTTCTTCTTTTTCCGATTTCCGACCTATCTCCATTTTGCCATTCCTGTCCAAAGTCCTGGAAAAGTTAGTACATAATCAATTAAACATATTCCTTAATAAGAACAACTTATTGAATCCTCTCCAGTCCGGCTTCCGTCCTGGTCATGGTACGACTACTGCTCTCACTAAAGTCACTGATGACATTAGATTTGGCATGGACAACAAGCAGCTCACATTGCTTACGTTACTGGATTTTAGTAACGCCTTCAGTTCCGTTGACTTCGATGTCCTTGTGAGTCTGCTTCGTTCGCTTAACATATCTCCAACTAGTATTGATTGGTTTCATAGTTATCTAGGTGGACGCCGGCAAAGGATTCACAGCGATGATGTCACCTCATCATGGTGTGATATTCAAGCTGGTGTTCCTCAAGGTGGCGTTTTGTCTCCTCTCCTTTTCACTATTTTCATTAATTCTATCTCGAAATCCTTATCTTCTCTCTACCACATGTATGCCGACGATGTCCAAATCTATACCCAGTCAACTCTTGCTGAGTTGCCGAACGCTATTCAAACAATGAATAATGACTTGAACTCTGTCGTTGAGTGGAGCAACCAGTTCGGATTGAAAGTCAATCCACTAAAAACGCAAGTCATCATTGTTGGTAGCCCATCGCTAATCGCGAAGGTTGACTGGGTTTCGCTTCCTGCAGTTCATTTGTGTGGCACTCAACTCCCCTACAGTAAAATCGTCAAGGATCTCGGCATATACATTGACCAAACACTGTCTTGGGATCCTCAATTGAAAGAAGTGAGCAGGAAGCTGTTTGCCTCCGCTGGGGCTTTGCGACGACTGCGTAATCTTCTACCCATTCCGACAAAGTTAGCGCTTGCTCATTCCCTTCTCCTATCCCACCTTGACTATGCTGATACATCCTACCTTGACCTTTCTGAAGCCCAGTTGGATAGGCTTGAAAGACTCCAAAACTTCTGCATCCGATTTATCTTTGGTTTGAGAAAATTTGATCACGTCTCCGACTTCCGTAAGAGGCTGAAATGGCTACCTATCCGACTGAGGCGAAACTCCCATATCCTTCATCTTCTGTACTGTGTGTTGTTTGATCCAAAAGCTCCAAGCTATCTTCGAGAGAAATTTAAATACTTGAGCTCGAGTAATCTACGCTCCTCTACTAACCTTTTACTTCTGATTCCGGCTCACAAAACAAAATTCTTTCATAATTCGTTTGCAGTTCGTGCGGTTCAATTATGGAACTCTCTCCCCGCAAATGTCAGAAGTGCTCAAAATTTGAACGCTTTTAAATTTTTATTAAAAATTATTATTTATCTCTTGTATAATTTTGTGTAGCTGTCGTATTTACGTTTATTTTTATTTGTTGTTTTATTCTATTTTTCTGATTCCTTCTTTTCTGCATAGTTACTAATATTTATCTTGTATATAATATGTATATTATATTTATGTGCTATGGATATATTTATGTATGTGTATTTATGTATTTATTGTATGTATTGTAAGTATGTAAGTGTATGTATAATTATTTATTGTACTTATGTTTGCCTTATTTTTGCTCACCCACATCATATTGTTATATTTCCTTTGATTGTTGGGTTGCCTGGTAGAGATCGCTACCTAGCGATAAGGCCGCCCTTTGCTGTTTCTGTAGTCTTGTCTTTGTTATATGTATTTTCAATGCAATAAAGTATAATAAATAAAAATAAATAAAAAATATTTTAACCCAAAAAAAAGATATTATGTAGGTAAGCACGTAAGTATACCTACAACCCAATGCAACGAATGGCACATCTTGTTTGCAAATGTGTACATAAATGGTTCGTATAACTTATAGATCTCAATTTTTCCAGTATACGGAATAAGCTTTATTTTGAAGAACAAGGATAAATTGGTGTGGGAAAAAGATTTATAACGACGTCCAAAAGAAAAATGGTAAACGTTCATGTAAAAGTATCGGTGTAATTTTGAATCTTTCACTGGTCTCATGTTGTAGAAGGTGCTGGAAAGTGGGAAATATAAGGTTAGCTATACACTTGTTTCCTATAGTCTATAATCTTAATGAAGATTGAAATGGATGTCACTAGTTACATATTTTGAGTGTAATTAATTACATTTTGATGTAGAGCTCTATGAAGAGGCGTGATGAATACCTATTTCATTTCTTTTTTCCGATTTTTAGTAACTTTCGTGTTTTATAACTTAAATCTATGATCCCTAATTATTATGATTTTTAAGAAATTGGTATTGAGATTTTGTTTTAAAAAATTGCAGTTACTCATTAATTGAAAGTCCACATTTCTGTGAATATCTTACATACTTATCAAAATATTTTGTTAAATAATAATTAAATTCGAATAATAAGCTCTACATTTCGTTCTACAGATGTTGTAGAGCAAGAACGCAGTTGAATCATGAAAATAATAGATTACAGAGATCATGGAACGATCGGGAAGGCGGGCAACACTCCATATAAACATCTCTCACACGCCCCCAGTCAAAACATCCTCACAGAACCAGAATCATAAAATAAGACGAGCCTAGAAGAGAGGCAACCGAAAAACCCAAGCTCTATAATTACAGCCGGCTACCCGATCTACCGGCAAGGCAATTTAAATTTACTGCGAACGCCGCACGTGTCCCACAAAATGAAATCCCACTACCGCACAGAAACACGCACGAAAAAAAACTAGAAGAACGTACGCGGCGCCACCCCTTCGCCGCTAGTGGCCGCTCACCGGAACCACGCCCTGTCGCCGGCGCTGTTCGCCTCTCCCTCTAGCGCGAGGGCCGCCCGAGTAGCCGTCTCGCTCCGTTTCCAGCTAGGGCGACCAAGCTGCGGCTCTCCGATCAGTACGCGTTTGGTGTTGGCGCGTGTTGGAGTGTCGTTGGGAGCTCCGCGCGGTTCGCGGTGTGTCAAGTGCAGTGACGTGTAGAGGGTGCCGAAGTGGCGGGCTTCCTAGCCGCAGGTCGGGGGGCTCATGCCCCCTTCCACCAGCACCACATTGGTAAAAGTCAGTGTCCTGTGTTCCTAGAGTTATCAGACTAGATTTTTTGAAGTTTTCTATTCGCGAACTTTGAATGTGACATATAGCATCAGTGATGCCGACTTACGGAGGTTGTTTAGTTTGTTATTTTTCTTTTACTTTTATCAATTTTTAATTTATTTAATTATGTATGATTTTATGTACATATTTATATGTTTATTTATTGGAATGTTATTAGTTTCAATAATGAAGATGAAAATATGAGTCAAAAGCTTTTGAAAACATTGCGTTGAATTATAATTGATAAGATAGAGCAAGCTTTCATGACTCTACAAGTCAAATTTTAAGTTAAAGCGTGTATAAAATCACTTAAAGCTTATTTCACCTACCTTGTAATGTATTATTATGGCTTCTGTATTCATACTGGTTTTACTTGACTTTTAATTAAGTGAATAGTAATGAACAATTTTCTTTTAAATCACACATGCATGCAATATTAATGTAAAAGACGAACGTTTAGGCCTAATTAGCGCGCAAAATAACACTTTATTATTACTTGACATGCTTGAACAAATATAATAATGGTGAATAGCTGTTCTAGTATAGGTATTCTTTCTTTCTTTTGTTAAATTATTCAGACCTTAATTCAATAACTGAATGAAACTAAAACAAAAACTATTTTATTAAGATTATAATAAATATTTACCGAAAGAATATAATGTCATAGAAAAGTAATGTTACTTGAGAATTTACAAAATGTATTGACCAAGTTAATATGGCTATCATGATGAAATTTAAAGATATTGGTAGGTAGATATACCTACCTATTACCTACCTACCTTATAAAATATTTTTTAACACAAACACCTCAAGTTTCCCCAAAAATCCATAATCAGATCAATAAGATAAGTTTACAATAAAAATTATAAAATAATGATAGAGCAACAATTAAAAATCTCAAATATACCATTGATTTAATAAACCGATTTCTATAGGTAACTTAAAGGTAGTTAAATAAAAATTTGATAGAAGTTAAATTGATAAAAAGTAATATACCTAAGTTAAAATAATAATTGTTTTACAATAATAATATAGACTCTACATATAATTTATTTCCTAACTACTAGAATGTTACCTATATTTGATCAAATATAGGTAACATTCTATTGATTGATACCTATCCTGACTTATTATTTTCTAGGGTTTTAACTATAAATAGTTAACTTTAATATTGAAATGTATAGAAAGAGCATAAAATAATTTCATAAATATTAATCAACTAAATTCGCGACAAGCCTAGGTAGGTAGGTACCTACTAAACATTTTACATGTACATTTTCGAGTTTTCTTTTTAAAAAATGTCATTAACTTATATACCTATATGTATCTATAGTACAACGTAGGTATATTATCGTAATAATTTCATTATCAATTAATAATACCTACTAATAATTGAAAAGTATTTATTAAAATTTCTTGGTATCAGTGGATAAATTATTATTAATAATTTAGTATTGTTTTATGTACTAGAATGTATGTTTTTTTTTGTACTAAGAATAAACAAGAATTTATTGATAAGATAATATTCTAGGAGGTAGCAACGTTGACAAGTGAGCATTTTAGTATAGTTGGTTCTTTGATATGCTGTTCCTCTTGCTATTTCGGTTACAGTCCGGGCTGTCTGGCTGGCCGCAGTGGTTGCGTTTATTAGTGCGCATCTTATCTGCACAGGAAAATATCCTTAATTTAAAGTCATTTTTTAACGCGTAATTTTTAATCGTTTGCCTTTAGATAGATCCATTAGACATACATTTTTTATTGCAAGACGTGTTTTTCGTTGTTAAATAGGTGCCAGACGCAATTTTTATTTCAAAATAATTAAAATATCATCGAAATAAGTGAAATTCCATCAACATGAGTCCCAGTGAAGGATAAGTAATCACTGTGTTACTTATACTATATATAATATTCATTTTACTATTTACAGTTTTTTTGCAACAATCTACCATATCGCCTCCTTTTTCCCAACGAACCTCAAATAGGACGTTAATGTAAACTTGATAAAAACCAAATATCATCAAGAAATTAAAGACTTTTTAACGGATTTTAAACGCGATTTATTCATTGTATTATTTTCCCAAGTCTTTAATTTCAAAATGTATAATACTCGCGTAAAATCAAACACTAGAAAATACAAATATCATCAAATTCATATTTATACCCAAAAGTGTAATAAATATGAAACCATCTATTAAAAATATTAGTTTACTAATTATTCAATATAAGTAGGTATTAAAAAAGGATAATATAATATAAATAATAAAGTTATTACTTACCTTTTAAGCGGACTCATGTTGATGTAATTTCACTTATTTCGATGACATTTTAGTTATTTTGAAATAAAAATTGCGTATGGCACCTATTTTACAACGAAAAAAACGTCTTGCAATAAAAAAATTATGTCTGATGGATATATCTAAAGGCAAAAGATTAAAAATTACGCGTTAAAAAATGACTTTAAATTAGGGATATTTTCCTGTGCAGATAAGATGCGCACTAATAAACGCAACCACTGCGGCCAGCCAGACAGCCCGGACTCTAACCGAAATAGCAAGAGAAACAGTATATCAAAAACCCAACTATACTAAAATGACTTTTTTTTAAACGTTGCTAGCTCCCGTACTATAATATATTTCAGTACAATAAACTACTAAAGTTGTCAATTAGACAAGTTAAAGAATTCGGCTTGGATTTTCCTGTATAAATGTTATTCCATTTCGTTATTTTAAATTAATTAAACCATAATATCTATTAGGTACTAACTACGAATGTACTCATTTGGATGAAAAACGTTATTTCCATTATCCTGACAAAATGTATCGTATAGGTAGATATAATTGGATAATATTAAAAAAAATTTCATAAGGAAATGTGAAACTTTCAAAATCAATGTCACTGTTTCTTTAAAAATATGCAACCGGATAGATTATGTTTAATAGGTACAGTGCCACAAACTTAACTGACCCGGGGGCCTTAGACAAACGTACGTAACGCCATGGAATAGAAACTGCTAACGCTAATTATTGACATAAGCTCATGACATTTTGGTAATGGTTCGATCACACTACCAACGACGCAGACGACCACGACCAAAGTTCCAATCTTGCCGAAATTTGTTCAAAATCAATATTAAAATCTCCCGTCATTCTGGTACTCAGGAATAAAAAAATTCGAGGTCAATTAATAAAAAGAAATAGGGTTTTTTGTGATTTTCGCCGAGACGGTAAGTTTATCATACAATCACCTGAACCAAAATTGTATATAATCTAATTATCTATAAAAAAGGTTAAATACATTTTTTTCTAGGAGCCACCGTTTCTATGAAAAACCTGTTTGTTTATCCATTGATCTCAAAATTTTTTTTTCCAAACACCAATACGACAGAAAATTCTTAAATTTCATTTTTAATTGTGTTTTGCACAATTTTATTTAATTGCGACTGGATGAAAATTTTGTTCGTGGTCGTCGTTGTCGTTGGTAGGGTGACCGAATCCTTATGCAAAACATCATACGCTTATGTCAATTTCTATCGATAGCGTATTCTATTCCTTGGCGTTTTGCCGTTTGGCTAAGGCCCCCGGTGACGGTGTCACTGATGTCGATTTTAGTGCCGCTAAATAGTATTTCCGCGGATGCAAGGGTAAAAATAATGTCAATACCAATAAGTAACATTTTTATTTATACACAAAATATTTCGTATGAAAAGTCTGTGAAAATGTGACATTTCAAACAGGCGGCACGTAGTTCCAGTTTTTGCCACCGGGTCAGTTAAGTTTGTGGCACTGTACCTACCTATTTGTTTTAAATTTTCAATTTATTTGCCATACGAAAAGAGCAAAGATAACATTTTATGTGGGTATAAAATAATATAAGGATATCTGTGTAGCTAATCCTAATATTAAAATATAGGTATTATAATATCATAGAGTTCCATCTGTAGCTGGTTGTTATACTAAAACTTATTGTTGATTGCTCATAAACAAAACATGAGTGTAGGTAGTTAAAAAAACACATCAACTTATACCTAGTTATTTTTATACAAACTATTGTAATCTCACTAAAATTCATGTTTCAATAAAAACTCTTGAAAATTGAACAAAAAACGTTATGACAATGCTAACTAAGCTTTTGTTAAAATAGTTATGGTTAGGTTTTTTACGTATTTTTTGTACTTTTAATTCACAATCCGTATACAGATTAAAAATTAAAAAGCTGCTGACAGATTAACGGAAAAAAAACGCTACGTGATTATCTTAATACGGATAACAAGGCATAAGTATATAATCTTAGCACGTCTTTGTCTACACAGATTTAACAATAGAAGTGAGATGTCTTTTCGACCAGAATTAATTTTTTGGAAGCGTGCCAAAGTTTCTCATAATACAAATCGATGCTGTTTATAAAAATGTAGTTGGCCTCTATTTCGGTCTCAAGTGAATATTTTCCTTAAATAAGACAAAATGATCAAGTTTTTTTTCAAGTCACTTTGATGATAACTAAATTAGAAAACGAAAATAACTACACTTTAAAAATACCTACAATAGGTATAATTAAAATACGATAATATATTTTAGTCGAAAGGAAATACTAACGATCAAGGGTTTGTCCCGAAAAATTAATTGTGTATCGTATCCATAAAAATACCTACGCTGAAATGCAGAACTTATTTTATTTTCCCTTTATTTATTTACTTGTATATCTAAAAATCTATTAAAAAGCATACACAATTTAAATATCCTTATTTGAAAATGCTTTTAAAATAATATTACTGAAGTATAGAAGGAATCTTCATTTTCCGTTTCTTTGTTTTGCCAAAAGTGGTGCAATTCTGCGGGTTTTTAATTTATTTTCCATGTTCGATTTAGTTTTTTTGGTTTTGTGTTAATTAAAATACATGACACCATATTGTGGTTTTGTGCTTAGTGCAATAGGTACTTTTTTCATTATTTAGCCCGTATCCTTGGCAATTGCTAAAGTGGCTAATTTGCAAATACTCTTAGATTCAGAGAGCTGAGAGACAATCTTTATTTTTTAACATTGTCGTTCATCAGTGGTAATATTATAATAATTTTTGATAAGTAGGTAGTTAGAGAAACATGTAGGTATATAACAGGTAGGTACCTACGTGGTAAGTAGTTTAAAATTTTAAAACAAAATTGTTTGCATTTGGATGAATAAAGACGTTCTTACCTATTGAATACAATTAATATTAATACAGATATTCGCATACTAATTAATAAAGGTACGTTTCTAAGTATTTATAAGGTAGGTAGAGATCTACGTATTAATCAAAAATAAATATTTTATTTTTATGAGATCAAGAATTCTACAATACTATTAACGACTTATATCCGGGACAGTTATGTTAAGTAACTTTAATAACCATAAAGCTCTTACTAAAACAGTATCTACCTATAGTATTATATTATCTGTGCTTAAACTAAGGGATTACGATAGGTATATGTAACTTTGTACGAGTGTATCTACCTATTGATACAAGATTTAAATAAGCTGCTTTAAATTAGAAAAGAACCTAGTTCCTTACAGTTAGACTTCTATGAAATTTTGTTAGCGAATGATATTTCTGCTTTTTATAACGGTTAAAATTTCATAAGTAGGTATACAAATATATTTTTAAAGGTAATATCGTCAAGGGTTATGTTCTCAGTTAAAATATGAGCAAAGAGGTGATACGCTGATTTTGAACACATTTCAAATGGTGCGTAACCAATCGAGCAGTTTCGGAGGAATAACGACGACCTTCATAAATTTAACTAATAAATGTCAGATGTTTAAAAAATTAAAAAGAATAACATAACCTCACGTTATTTGGGTTAGGATTTACTGTGCGAACTGTTGTGATACGGAGCGTAAATATAAAAAAGAAGAGTAATATTGAATAAAAGTTTTTCACTAACTATACCTATATATAATTAATTATACCTATGTAATATATCTTTGGATAATATAGGTAAGTAAATATAAAGTAATATAAAATTCTATATCTAAAAAAAAGCTTTGATAAGATTTTTATATTATCATGCACTCACTTTGCAATAAATTGTTTCAATAGGTAATGTTTTAAATTTATTTTGAACGTTATGCACTAATTGATTGTCTTTATCAATATTATTAATAACGTTGTAATATCTAATAAATAGAGTTCTCTGAATATATTCAGAACTCTATGTTATTTTTCATAGTGTCAGATCAACAAAAGCGGGTGCTGTTTATTTGTTATTTATATTGAAGCATTTTCTTTATTTATAGAGCTATAGGTAACTATGTATCAAAATAAAATTAGGTATAATAGATATTATATATATAAAAAAAATATTATAACTTTTATGATCGTGTGAATCTCCTTAATAGTGAGACTCCTCAAATATTTTATTAGGTACCTACCTATGTAATTTGCAAGGCAGTTTATAATTTTAATATAAGTACTTAACCTATAAAAAATAATCAGTCTTGACTCTAACGACAAGCTAACTACTTAATAATAATCAGTAGTCTTCTCGTAGGTAGTTTGGTATTAAAATATTCAGGGTTTAGTATATTGTTTCTTTAATTATATTTTTTAATAATTAAAGTAAAGAAATTTTAATGAGATTACAATTTAGAATTCTGTGAACTCTCCTGAAATGGGCCGCCTGTAAAATACCTACATCATTTTAAAATCTATGATTAATTTTGCAAAATTCCAAGAGGCTTTCCCCAATATTTCATATCTTCACAACCAATCTACTTTCGACTTCAAAATTTTCAAAAAATTTATTTACACTTTTTTGCAAAAAAAAGCTACTATCGATAATACAATAAAACATTGAGAACCTTGAATTTTGATATTGATTGAATGGATGATATCGACTTGTATGGATTAAAAGCTATAAGTGAATACATCGCAGTATACCCATACATTTCCTACATACATGATGCGTGGTAACCAGTAATAGCTTACGTTAATAAAACTTTATTCAACTATGCTTTATCGATCGTAAAACTCAATCCTATTACGTTCAGCCATTCTGCTACCAACTTTACGATTGCTAGCTTTACTTTACGTAAAATAGTTAGACATTGAATGTTTCGTTATTTAATACTTGGACCTTTATCAACCCTAGACCCGTTCTTTGGGTAATCGTTAAAATATCCCATTTATATATGCATACGCAATTCTATGTAACTGAATTATTTAGGATTAGCCTTCCTTGATAAATGGGCTATCTAACACCGAAAGAATTTTTCAAATCGGACCAGTATAGTTCCTGAGATTAGCGCGTTCAAACAAACAAACAAACTCTTCAGCTCTATAATATTAGTTAGTATAGATTTGGTCTATCAAGTAGGTATCTGTATTGAGGGAGGAAATAAATAAGTCTTATTATATTCTCATTATTAAAATCTTTGTTAACAAAAATGTACATAAGAATTAAGAACCAATGTTTAGATCTCTTGATAATATACCTACCTTGAATTCTTAATAATTAGAATATCTTATCGTAATGCGTAAAGGGAAAAGTGGTAGCAGCTAAATAAGTCCACCAAGTTAAATAAATTCATAATTTTATTGAGTTTGTTACAGTAAATTATAATCACAAAAACATTTTAGTCTTATTTGCATCACGGTGTACATTAAAAACCCTTTTAATGTAATGTTTCCAAAATAAAAGTAAACTGTTGTGAATGTTAATATTTATTTTTATTTGTTTTATAAATTTATTAAATTTTAACAACAATTTATCGGACTGTCTTATAAAATGTTGATGACTCTATAATTTTATTAATATGGCAGCAATGGGAAAATGAGTTAATGGAAATATGGATATTATAAACGTATAGGATAAATTAAGAAAATAGGAGTTAGGCTAGAACCTAATTACTCTACCTAATATAGCCTATAGGTAAATTACAGATTCCTGAAAGTTTTTTTTTAATACAGTTATTAGTTCCTAAATTATGTCACTATGTGTACGTATAATATTTCTACCTATATAGACTTGATGGTAATTAAAATTAGTTATTACAAATTTTGTAAGCTTTTGATAAAATTAGAATTATACAAACATAACATAATATACAGGTAAATAGTGTAGTCAGTAGTGGATATAAATTGAACTTAGTTTATAGTCATGCTAGCATCGTAATAAAACTGGTAATTTATACAAAATTTCGCGTGTCATTACGTAATAATTCAATTCACACCTGCATTGTGTCATTCCTTAGTATTAGTTACTTTAAAATTATTAAATAGGACCTTAACGTGCCCTTGCAATTTTAACTTTACAAAGATATATTTCATCCGGTGTTGTTTACATTTTTATGCGAAACGTTATCACAGGATATTAATTATTAATTGGAAATTTATTCGATCGCTTTCTATATGTTTATTTAATTGGCAAGTAATTAAAAGTTTTTAATTTATTTGTTAAATGTTAAATGTGGGTCGCGAAGTTGTTCGCCTTATTATTAATACCTGTAATTCTTTCCTAATAATTAATACATGTTACAGTGTAGGAACTTATTATAAATACATATATACCTACACATACAGGGTTACTTGTAAAACACCGGCAACCTAGCAGGACAAGATAGCTAACATCATAAGCAACAACTTTTGTTCTACGACTTTTGATAATTTGTTAGATTTTATTTTCATACAAAAATAAATATTCATTTAATTTTCCGTTTGAATATTATAAACTCTACGCCTCCCAAAAATTACGTAAACAAGAAGCGAACGAGAGGGGGAAGAAGGCGTCGCGTCGTCCATCCGATAATGAATAGAACATAGACAAATGAACATAGACAAATATTAGGAGAGTACAATAAAAGTTTAAAAAATCATTTAAAAATAATTAATTGCGTTATGCCAAAAGTCGTAGAACAAATGTTGTTACTTACGATGTTAGCTATCTTGTCCTGCTTGTTTTTAAATTCGCATTTAATCGAAGACTTATAGTGTAATACAAAGATAATGTTAAAATTATTGTCTCTATCTTTAATGAAGCTATCATGTCTGAACCTGAATTTATACTCTGAATATATCAAGTAGGTAGGTGAAATAGGTGAGGTGATAGATTTAAAAAACATTTTTCAATAATTCGCTCATTAGTACAAAGATGTACTTACCTAGAACTTAGTGATTAGTAGAGTGAGCTCTACATAACCATCTCTGGTTATGTAGAGCTTTATCATTTTGCTCAAAATTGCAAGGCTTTTCTTAAAAATGTCGTTTACATCTTTTATTTAAGTATACACAATTTTTTTCATCAAACCCTATAAATTCCCTCAACAGTTTTTAATCATCCATTGCAGCCTATAGTTATAATAATTATATTCCTTCTCTAGGAAGAGGCGAAGCAGGCGGCGCGATGGCGTGCGCCGGCTGCGAGAAGCCGATCCTGGACAAGTTCCTCCTCCACGTGCTGGAGCGCGCGTGGCACGCCGCGTGCGTGCGATGCGCGGACTGCCGCGCGCCGCTCGCGGACAAATGCTACTCTAGGGATAACAAACTGTTCTGTAGGAATGATTTTTTCAGGTGAGTCTAATGATTTGTCTATGTTTTAAAATGTCTATGGGTCTGTGCGATGGAATGTTTAGAATTGGAGGACAAATTTAAAGGATTTTAAAAAGTTAAACCCTACATTTGTAATATCATGGGGTAATGCAAGATATGATCTCGGCAAGAAGCATGGTATATTTTTGAATTTATATACTTCAAGACCCCGGAACATTTAAATTACTTATTATATAAGAGGAAAAGTGAACTTATTGATTAATATAAGAAGTTTTACTGTTTTTTATAGAATTTTTCATTATAAAAAAAATGCTACTCTAGAGGCAATAAACTCTTCTGCAGGAATGATTTTGTCAGTTGAGCGTGGGGCTATGGTGTTGAGTCTGTGCAATGGAATCTTTAGATTGTGGGTACCTACCTATTGGTGATTAGAGAAATAAATTTTCTCCTTATACTGGCGTTATGGCTTGGATACATTAACTATTTAGACTTTTGATCACTGTGAAATATCTAAATTAAATCGTTTATCACTTAAATAAATATAAAGTGAGTTGGTTAACTCATGAGTTAAACAAACATTTATTTTATGTTTCTAGTTACATACGTTTAACGGACAGATTTATAGCTTCCAGGGATATCAGAAATTAGTACTTGCAAGACATTATAATAATAGTCTTACTTTACAAGAAATAGCATGTAATTATAAAACACGCATCCACCAAGATCATCGTTGTATATCGATATAATCGCGATAATATGA
This sequence comes from Colias croceus, assembly GCF_905220415.1. NCBI lineage: Eukaryota > Metazoa > Arthropoda > Insecta > Lepidoptera > Pieridae > Colias > Colias croceus. Next base: position 5,088,324 of record NC_059555.1, read on the forward strand.
CAGAATTCACAAGAGTTTCATATAAAAACTACATACTGAATCGGAAGTTATTTGTTATTTTAATTCAGCTTTATGTTAGATCGCTTGTAAATGATAAATGATGTTTAGCCGACATTATCGTTAGGCGCATTCTCACATTGATGAACAAACCATAAAAACCTTAGTTGCGGAGATATTACCGTTTCTTATTGTTTTCGTTATTAATGCGAATTAGTTAGCCCACTTGCGATGTACTTAAACTGTGTGATGGCTGAGGTATACAGTGTGTACATTTATTATTAAATATAAATACCTAACATACTAGATAAAACTAGTTTTTATTGCATAAACACAATAAGGTACCAACAATTAAGAAATATGTAAGGTAGAGCTCTCTACCTTACATACCTATTTTTTAATCGAATACCTTATGTTTAAAAAATACAAGAATATAGAAATTACCTATTCACAATAAACACATAAGAATAATTTAGTCAAAGTTTGTATGTAAACAGAATAAAACTTTTTAGGTACATTATAAATCTTATAATTCAAAGAAAAAGTATAGGTAACCGTTTGCAGGTGTAAACAAACTCTCATTTTTCTTATAACTTTCCTTTTTCTGTAAAATTATTTGATTGTTTATTTAATCCAAATTTAATCATATGGCGCCCAATTGTCAAAAATTGCCCGTATTTACCGGCGCAGCGGAAAGCGCTTCACTTACGACTTCCGCTGTCTTGATGGATTCATTTATTTTTTAGTGGTTTTTACGTTGACAACAATTTTAAAGGGAAATAAAATCTTGAGTTTCAAAACAAAGTAATCAATGTAATAGTTTATTTGTTTACAGGACAGTATTTTTTTATTATTACCTATTAAAATGATTGATTTTGCATATATATTGTGTAGGTACACCATTTTTTTTGTTGGTATGATTATAGCGTGAGAATCAAATTTATTTAAACCTGCTTCTTGTAAATTCATACTTAAAGCTGAGTTTATTATAAGGCTGCTATAACTTAGGGCGTATTCAGAAAGAAAGCTTGAAACTTATAAGCGCTTATAAGCGCTTATCAGCGCTTATCGGCGCTGGTAACCCGCGCAGGAAAATATATGAACATGCGCCGATAAGCGCTGATCGGCGCCGACAAGTTCCAACAAGTTTCAACAAACTTGTCGGCGCCGATCAGCGCTTATCGGCGCATGTTCATATATTTTCCAACGCGGGTTACCAGCGCTGATAAGCGCCGATAAGCGCTTATAAGCGCTTATAAGTTTCAAGCTTTCTTTCTGAATACGCCCTTAGGCATTTCAGATTACTTCTAAAAGTATTATAATTCTAGTTATTCATTAAATTGTATAACTTACAAGTACCAAACGCACTGACATTTAACGCATATGGAGTTACAATCCGCACCTTGGCCAATTTGTTACGTGATGAGTTCATTCAGTGACATTTCAACTTCCTAAACCTAAGTGACGTCATTTCCGCTCCTTGACACTCCGCCATTATTGTGTTAGTTTAAATTGTTTGGCCGAGTTACATTTAACTTTTATAAATGCACAGGTGCAACCTTTTGATAATTTGAATAAAATATTATATGAAAATATATTTATACTGTGATATTAGGCAGTTTATAGATAACTTATTATGTATAACTTTCGACTCACTCTAAAACACTTGAATTTGATTATAGATGCATACCTATCGTTTATTAAAAAAAACATTAAATCATTATTGAGAAGTTAAATATAAAATAAAGAATCTTCCAAAGAAAAAATTAATTCCCATAAAAAATAACAATAAAAACCAGTAAAAAATAATAAACTGCCATAACGGTTTATACTTTATAGTATAAAAAATACATACCTAATAGATTTTTGTCCATTTAAAATATCATAAATTATGAAGACAATAAAAACATATTTTTTCTAGAAACAAAAGAAAATTCCAAAGTTGAATTCAAATTAAATTCGAACATTTTTCAAAATTGGCAGCAACGTGTGGATAACATGGCGGACTGCCAACGTACCACAGAGTTTATGTTTTATTCATGCGACCTCCATCGTTTATGCAAATTGCCTGGTAATAATTCAAAGTGATGATAAAATAATAAAAACAGTGAATTTCAGACTTGTCCGATGTTATACTGTCTCTAATTTTCATAGCTTTAGATCTACATTACTAAATATATTCGTAATGTGTTTTACAACCCGTTAATGCACACTTAATTAATTATAATTCGTTATTTATCACAGCTGTAAACAAAACGAGGCTATACAATATACATCGTTTGGGATTTTACATTCGAGAAATTCTCTAATTGCTAAATAAAATTATCTTGTAGTTCGCTATTGAAGTTCTCTAGTGTAAAATGATTTGTTTTCATACACAACAATGCTGTGTTCATAGAGTCATGGAATTCAAGAAGTAAACAAACATTTTTATAGTACATATTATTATTTCTTACTATGACGACCAATTATTATAAATTATTATTTACTATTACACGATTTAAAAAGGCAAAAAAATTTACTATAACAAATACGTATAGATAATAAATGCTGTCCAGGAAGTATATTGACGTGGTTAATGGTAACAATTTTTCATAGCTTTCCATTCGCGAACGCTTACAAGAAATAGCACTCCGACTTGTTTAATTAACACTGTATTACAGTAAATGCTGTCTAAATATAAATCGCGTGTTATACGATACGTGTCCGTCAACAATTTGTGATACATTGGCGGAATAGTTTCTTTGATATTGACCTAAAATCAGCCATCGCACGATCGACCACCGTTATCACATAATTTCATATTTTATAGCCAAAAGTTATTTATTGTATCGACATTCATCTGGCTACTTTATTACTTCCGGGTTTCAGCTTAGTGCGCATTTTAAAAGAGATTGTGTAGAACAAATTTTATGTGGAGCGTGTTGAAGAAAAATTAGGTAGCTGTATTCAATTAAATATTGAAATTATATAAAATTTACAATTAATTTTTTAGGTGATACATGGTAGAGTTCTTAAAGTTGTTCGAAAGAGTACCTATTGGCTATTCCCAAACTCACCGAATCATATGATAGTTCAAATATATAAATAATTCATGTTGGTCCTATAAATAATATTAAATACATAGTTAGGTCACATTCTAGTGTTTTCCAGTTCTTATTGAACATGTTCATCATAAGTAAATTAATAATTTAAATTACCTGCAAAATTTCTTAATAATAGGTAGGCATAATTTATAGTAGGTACCTGGCAATCATGTTCGTCAATTAAATTATAATAAAGTAGAACCATAAACGCTGCCGATTAACGACATTGCATGGATCTATATTATTTTATCTCAAGTCTTAGACCGTAAAATACCTACGTCCTACATAGAGCTAATACTAAGCATCGGAATTTTCGCAACTATGAAAGCATGCAATAGCGTAGAGCGAAGACAACGGTTAACTGTACTAAATAACATGCAGTTTTACAACTTTTATGGTTCTTCCGACATAGATTTATAGGGTAAGGACATATTAAACTGGTAACCGTAGCTCTGGTTATAACTTTGATAAGTAATAAAGTAATAAAAGCCTACACGAGCCGTATACACACGGCGACACAACGGCCCTGACTCAGTTTGCACTCAGCCTTACATTCAAATTTGATACAAACTTGGATTTTAAATTATCATCGGTCATTACAAGCTAACGATTTTGAATATCGATTTATTGATATTCTAAATATCGATGTCGAAGTATCTGGGAAGCGATGTCTAAATTATGTTTATGACTCATATTTTATTCGGCGGACGTCGTGTTCGGCAATTTATGCTATTTTTAATCCAGATATTGTTATTTATGATTGGATATGAGAAATCAACAGGTCGTCAGTGATACTGCGGTTTTTATAGATCTTAGTTTAGTTTATAATTTCGAAATTCAACCCAAATACAACTTTTTTGTATTTTTATAGACGAATAACTATTCCATTTCTTTTTTAAATGGATGATGTGCTGAATTGTAGAATAGAATTAGATTTTTTCTGGCTCTATATTATTTAAACTGAATGTATAATAGGTTATATAATTCATATAATTTCCAGAGAAATATCAATGCCATAAGTAGGTACTTACCTACTGTTTTGTGAAAGAATTTGCATATTAATTACTTCTTAATCTTTTACGTTTGTTAAATAACAATTGATATTTGTAAGTAATTAATTTTGTATTTAAAGTCTTCGTACTTTATAAACTTACCCACTGAAATAAATAATTCACCAAGATAGTTAATAAAGTTTTCAAACTTGTTTAATTTAAATTTATTTGTTATTGTTGTAATATGTTGTATAATAATTATTATCTTCATTACCTCTCTTAAATTCCTACACCAATAAGTTCCTGCTATAAAATTATAAATTCTAACTAATGTGGCATAGGTACCTAAAGAAGTTTTATGATCAAACTTCATAAATATCTAACCTGAAAAGTATTTGCGTGTAAATAAATAAATCACTATAAAAATACAGATGGCAGAAGTCAATGTATGTGATCTGTATCATCATATAAAAAATACATATTTTCAAACAGTACATAGATACTTTGCAAATAATATGTATACTCGATTTTGTTAAGATATTACGTGTGCCTCTTATAAATACTCAATATAAAACATTATTAAACGATACTTTCAATCTTGTTCCCAGGCGATATGGTACAAAATGCAGCGGCTGCGGCCACGGGATCTCACCATCGGACCTGGTCAGGAAAGCGCGGGAAAAAGTCTTCCACCTCAACTGCTTTACCTGCCTCGTCTGCAGAAAGCAGCTGTCAACTGGTGAAGAACTATACGTCTTGGATGACAACAAATTCATATGTAAAGAGGATTACCTTGCTGGAAAGGCACCGACACATTGTAAGTAGCTATTTTTACTATTTCGCGAAGTCTTCTTGGTACTTTATATGTTTTGGAATTAATAAGTATTTGTTAAACCAATCGAGAAAATACACGTCTTTGCCAACGAGTTGTAAGTAGTTCCTAATTGATTTTCTTCTGTGGTGCCGCGCTGCGAATCAGTTAAGAAGTAATAAAGTGAATTTAGAATTTAGTTGACGTTCATAGATGTGATAATTTTATTATGAACATACCTATGGACAGTTTGGAGTTGACGTTCATGGATGTGGTAATTGTATTATGGACATACATATAGAGTAGTTAGAGCTAAAGCTACAAGAGCTGACTATGGTTGTTGTTATGACCTTTTACGAGTAATGGTGGCAATTAGTAAAGTTGTCTTGCGACAATAATTTTAGTCAAATTAAATGTAACTTTAACGTAATTGTAAACAATTCATGTCATAACAAAATTGCTTCCATTTGTACATTCAATATTTGCAGCGAGTATGATTAAAAGCTTGTTCCAAGACCAAACATTACGCCGCAGTAGCACGTACGCAATTGGACGTTGTCACATAAAAAATTAAATAAATGAGGTCCGCTATTGTCCCATTAAGGTATTCGCTGCTAGCCAATCGATGCTGAATAATTACTTTTCTATCATCGTCATCGATTTTTAAACGTGATACGTGACATGTGATTGCGTTCACCGATCGAAAAACATTTATTGTTAAGAACGTATCACGACAGCAATAAAAACGGGGGACCCACTTTGAAATCGAATTTTTCGATCAATACGAACCGTAACTGAAGTGAAGAAAAAAGACTGTAAAAAGTCGAAGGCGTTGGACAAAAAGCCAACCGCATTACACATTAGCCACGTCTCTACGCGGTAGTGGCATAGACAACTTTTTACTTTTTTATTTTACCGCTTTCTTGACGTGAGATGGAAAAAACCATAGACAAGGGTTAGGTACAGATGTAGAAGAAAATTGAAATATGCATATGAGACGTATAAATATTGTGATGTCTTCATAGAGAATAGGTTTATGAATCCGTCTAACATTTTTATTGCTCTGGAATATTTAATTGAGATTGTAATTTGAACATGGTATCCATTTATATCAATACACTGAATCCGGATCGACTGGTTTTAGAAGGTTGATTAGTATACGTAGGTATATATACTACGGCTGTATTAATGAATTCAGTTTGTGCTACTGGATCATCTTTGAATTATTATGTTTCGAGTTTGATGTAGAGGGTTTATTTCGCTTATCAATTATTAAATTTTCATTGAATCGTATTTATCTTGGTAGCAAGACGCTTTATTATAGCGATGATTTAAAATATATAACAATCTGAAGTTTTATAAACATTGAAATGTTTTAATATTGCTCGAAAAGATTTTATTGCAACTTGAATTGCAGCCTTTCACTCTCAACAAAATTCACAAAAACGCATTTCTTATAATTAAATTTATTTTAACGTCTGGAACGATTGGTTTTATTTTAGAGTCTATAGATTTTGGAATCAGTTTGTTCAGTGAATCCGCAACATGTGTACGCCCGCGGCGTCGCTTGTTTGTTCGATGTAATTGTGTTTAGATATTGTTAGCTAGACTGGATATATATAAACAGGGGGAAATGCTGTTGATGTAAAGTTTTTTTCATAACTCTATCATTTCTCTAATCTTTGAATTTGACATTCACCATAGAAGTTAATAAAAATATGAAGTCTATAGAGACGTCAAATAAAATCGTATAATTGATTGAATTGAACATGAAATTTCTTCCATTAGGTTTATCTTTTCTATGAGAATGTCAAGAGGGCTGTGGGCCAGGATAGATAATATCCCCCTCTTCTGAGCTTATACAGATAATATATGATAGCAAATACAAAATCGTTTCCACTGGTCTGGGCCTCATGAGATTAGGGAACCCTAACGTGAGGGTTAAGAGGCTTATGTAGAAATTATGGTAGGTTTTTAAGGATATAAATTTGAAAGCAACACTCGCTATTATTTTGCAAATTTAAAATTATTCAATTAGGGGTAGACCGTAGACACTAGACATGATACCTACTTAATTAATTGGTTATGTAGCTGTTTTTGTTTTGTATTTTTACCTGCTTAAAATCATATGTAGTTACAAATTTCTGGTTAAAATTATAAATAGAAAATTGAGATATATTTCAAGATAGAGAGCTTTTAAAATTAACTCTATTTAGTTGGTAATAAATGGAATATGAAAAAAATCATAATTCATAAGCGGTAGAAAAGTACCAGGCTAACATGACCAAGAAGCGTCAGAGCGTGCCCATTTCAAACAAAAACACATCCGCTCCCTCGTATCGGTTGCAGTACAAATAGCCGGGAGCCTGGAGATTGTTTGTGAAGGGGGTTCGACCCCATTGAGGGATAAGAATGAAAACGTAAGCAGTTATGATATTAATGTTTTGTTATGCTAATTTCTTCTATTATTTTCATGGTAATTTAAAAAAAAATGCACCGTTCGGTAGGAGATGTGATAAGTACCGGCGACTTTATATAATTTCAGTATTTGGATCAATTAATATGACATTGTGAATTGATCATGTACATTAGAAATCTACTGGTCTGGTTCCGAATATGAAGGAAAAAATATTGTCATAGGAAAGGGCTTTTTTTCAAAAGGTGGTTAAGTTATTTTTTTTTGGATTTCAATCATTTTGTTTTATCATTACATGTTCCAATACTCCAATTACCATTAGCACATTAAAAAAAGTGTGCAAAAATGGCGGTTAATTCCCGCGCGTGCATGTGACGTTTCGACGTTATCGTGCGCGGCTGGACGGACTCCCTTGCTGTAGAGTGTAGCTGGTACAGATTGTGGCCTTAGCGTGTGCAGACCAGAGAAAATTTAATACCACATCAAATACACTCTTCTCGTTTATTGGATATGATTAAGTTACTTAGATGATTTGCGTTTTAGAAAAATGAAGGATGTAGAGTAGACGACACATATTAAACTGTCGAAGTTTTGAATGCTATAATTGTAAAATGTATACCTGATCGAACTGTTTATAACAGATGATTCGTTATGACGGACATTAATTTAAGTATTATAACTTGACTTTAGACAAGACAAAAACAATATATAAGTAAAAGTATTCACGAACTAACACAAATGTCAACCGTAAAGTATAAAAAACAAAATACCGACGTAAACAAAACCATTCAACCGCAAAATTCGTGGTTGTCGTATTACGATTCTTAGTCCCTTGTGTTAAAATCTATATACGGTTGTTGTATACTTGGTTATGTAGTATCACGTTGGGAGCGAACGGTGTGGAATGGAGGAATCCGATAGAATCCTATTTGGGATGTACCTCCATTGGAGGAGGGCTGGGGAGACATACTGCATAGACTGATCGAGTTAATAAGACTGCGACTATATTTTAGCGAATATGAGTAGGTTATTGGCAAGTTTGTAGAATGAGAAAGTTTTTGAAACTGTGCTCTATATAACGCTCTATGATCACTTCTGTCTGTGTAAAACCAAAAATGATAAGTAATTTTGCTTGTTTTATTAAACTGCAATCTTTTATAAACATTATTGAAAACGAGCATCTGTAATGAAGGCGAGTTAACCGCAATATTCTTGTATCAACATATTATTATTTATTGGAAATAAACTAACAGCTTAGATCATCTATTACAAACTAGAAATGAGTTGGTACAATACAGTTGCCGTGATGCATGATCCGACTTCCGAGGCCTGTGTCAGTCACGTCACACGATAATCATTGTAGAGATTTACGGAACATAAAGGCAAGAATCACATTTTAAGATATATTTCAGGACGGAGTTCTCAGCGCGCTACGATCGAGCTCTATGTTCAACCATTAATTTTTATTTATCGACAAAACGATCGATAGGTAGCGTGCTCGTAAAATCGCCGCAGTAAACGTTTATGTTTGAAGTTTATGATGTTTTAATGTAGCGTTTTTGAAAGCTCGCTAGACCCAAGTTTCTATTTTATACGTACTCGTGGAATAGAATTATAGGTAGTAAAACGTGTGCCTCGAACTCGATGCGCCGTAACGGTACTCCGGACTTATCCGTTTATACGATGTTCAGGCTTCGCAAAATTCTATATGACACAGAGTAATAAAACATTATTTTAAAATTTATGGCGTTTTTAGGATATTACAAGAACAATAACTTCGGTTAATGGAATCGTGGGTCTCGAGATGAGTGTGAAACCAATACCCATTACTCGTTTATATGTTTGCAATTAGTTTTTGTGTTAAGGTAGAAATATATAATTGTTAATTATAGATGTAACAGTGTATACAATAATATATTGTTATTACGCAGTGTATGTTACTTACGGGAAAAGCTTATGAGTAGGTAATACAGCACTCTAGAACCACAGCGTGAAAACATGTTGCACTTATTTTATCTATGATTGCCTTACAATCACTTTCATTCGCAATCAAACAGCGATAGCGGAGGTAATATTGACAGACAGTATTGGAAAGCGTCCGTATAGATGCAAACAAAACATCAATAAAAAACTAATGGTTGGACAATTTACAGCGTCAGGAGCGTACCCTGAAGGTAAATTATCGATAATCGACTGACTAACCAAATAGCCGGTGTCGATACAAGTTATCGACAATAATCGTTATAATCGCTAGTGCTGGCCGATTGTTACCGCTCGCCATTAGGAGACGTGCCCAGCGTATTAAATCAAGACCACCGTTTTTGACCCATTATCGTCCTCTAAAGCTACTGCTCTCCGAACAATTTTATGACCGACCAGGATTCTATCTAAACTGGCGACGGTATGACTTTTTGTGCACGCTTATTATTAAAATTATTATTTATTAACTGTAATTGTCGGCGACGATTCGAGGGTTAACTCCAACGTTTAGCGTAATTTGGCCGATTTGAGCTTTTCGAGGGTTTATTAGTAATTATTAGTTGTCATGCTCGGAGTCGAGTTTAGTAATCGCAGCCATAAATGGATAATTTTGATTGAGCATACGTATGATTTTTTTCCATAACTATACCATCGGAATAATTCATAATTTTTTATATTTCGAATTCTTATTTCTCTGGGGCTTGTTAAATTTTCGAATGGCAACATTAAGTTATATCTCGCGCGTTCCTGGCAGTAAAGAATCGAGTTCACTTTTTAATTTTTTCGCATTATTTTTTTCTTTTTTCCGCGCCAGTATTGTGCGCAGGTAAATGGCGTGAAATTGGCGGTCAGTGAGTATTTGTTGACTGTTTTTGATTCACATACCAGCTGTCAGTTAAAACTTGGGCTAAAAATGTTTGATATGATATTGAATTTCGGTTGCAAAAAACTTAAGGATCCTTCACAACTATTGTTACAATTTCCGTTGTAGGTATAAATGTGTAAATACACGAAATAAGAATTGTACGACCTGGCATATAGGTACAGATCAATTTTTGTAGATAAGAAGATATAAATAGTTACATCTAAAATTTAACATAGAGCACACTGCACAAGAGATCTAATAGAGCTCTCTATGTAGTTTCTGATTTCGTTTTAATTTCAGTGGTTGTTTTAGGCAGACTTCTTTGCAATTACATTAATTTGGCGCGATAGTATCATTACGAAAACAGTGTAGTGTAAAAGTTACGATAAAACGACCTGCTATAAATCAACTACGCAAAAATTAATTTCCGCTAAAACTGAAATCTAAGATCGAATCTACGTTCTGAATCAATCGTAAATGATATATATGTATAGATATGTTAAAGGGAAAAGAGGGAGTAAAGAAAGGAAATATTATTTCCTTATCTACCCCCGGTAAGGCCCCTGCTGTAGTAAGGGTTCAAACTTCAGAGGTCGTTTCTGAACGATTGTAAGATGACAGTTTTATAAATGATTCGTCTTAAAGTACATAGTGAATTTATCTTACGAGGAGATGGTAACGAGAGAGCTAATATACCTACTACATTATGTAGGTACTTGTTTGTTTTTTTCTTACACAAGTGTTACTAAAAATGATATGATTCTCAATACGCAATTTTTTTTACGTACCGCCCTAAACTCGATAGAAGGATTTTACGCATAATTAAATACCTATGAACATGAATATGTACATTTTTAATCACTTCATTCAAGGTGGTATACGACTAACAAATTATCTAACAGTTCAACGACCCCACACATTCCGAGAATCGCATAATTCATACCAACATAAACATAATGACATCCGACACTCAATTCAACTGCTGTTCAGTAAAAATGGCCCATTCATACTAAAAACATATGCTAACTAACCGACCGTAGCATTATTCAAGCTAACCTTAACACTTTAATAGCCTGGATCGGGAATCGAACCCGAAACGCCTCATTTCAATCCACTTCCTCACTTAACCACAACCTAAAATAAACCTTAACCTCAGTATATTCGAGTCATTACGATTGAAAAGTTTTTAAAAGGATTAATTGGTTAGCATAAGACGTAACGTCATAAGAAATAGTAGCAACAAGGTAAAACATACCCAATTAACATAATGTAAGGTTTCTTTTCAATACATTTCAACAGAAGAAAAGTTTATGAATTGCAGAGCAATCTGTAATATTATTCAAGAGTGAAATGAAACACAATTCATTGCATTATAATCAGGTCACATTTTTTTTCAAAGATAAAACAATGAAATGGATATTATAGCATAAACTGATACTAAGTACGTGTAGTACCTACCTAGATTTCTAGCTCTTGCCAATATTGCTTTGATTTTAATTTCAGGAACAAAAAACAAAAACCTCCGAAGAATACTTATAACAAAATACTAATACATCTTAGAATCTGTTATAATAATATGTTTATTTGTACCGAAACATTCATCCGTTTGAAGTTCTCAGGCTACCGATTCGGACCTCCACCATTATATTGTTTTCAATATTTTACGACCAACTCTAAATCATAAGTGTCTGCGAAAAGATGACATTTATGTTTCAAACTGCTGCTCTACCTTAGAAATCTCTATATTTCGTTTTTTATTTACAATAAACATTTCACTTGAAATCCATTATGTAAATAGCTATTAAAAAAGCCGCGTTGATCAGTGATTCAAAAAAGAACAAGTCAAAATCGAACGCTGCAGACAATACGAATCTATAGACAATAATGGAGGGAACAAAGAAGTAAAAAAGCGGGAAGAAACCTGTCGACGCCATGTTGTGTGGCACTCGGCCTTCACGCCTCGGCCGCCGAAGATTATCTTCGGAAAAAGAACTGAACAGGAGGCGCTGTATCTGACAGCCAAGGACGTAACCGCGAGTTCGCTTCATGCATTTATTGCTTCTTTATGCTACTGAATAAGGGTGGTAATCGAATGCAGCCATGCGGAGTTACTACGTTTCGTTGAAAGGTCGTGAGTCAAAAGAAAGAGCCTAGTCACCGTGCGCCTGCGTTGATGACCTGTCAATTCCATCGCTGTTCGTCGGGTGGAAAAAAAGCGACATTAGACTTGGCCGTCTATTATTTTGACTTTAAGTGGGGAGATGGAGTCGAGATTGATCGTGTTTGGCTCAACCCTTTTAATTACATCGCATTCAGGTTTTGTGTATTGTGTTCTACCGTTTGGTAGACGTGCCTTCAACAAGGGTTGTATGATGGAAGTAATAATTAATGTCTATTATTAGTCTTCTTCTGGCGCTTCTCGTAAGACAGTGTTGTCCACTGGTAAAGTCTCGGGTAGGAGATTCAATTAAGTACATATTATGAATTAGTACGGCTTTATATTTGTGAGTTACAAATTATATCTCATTATTCGTCTGATTTCAAAATAAGTGAGGCAGAATTTCTGTTTTGTTCGAAGTTAAACTTTAGGTCACACTTAACTTTCATTCGAATAAACTGCAGCAACTCGTTCAAATGCATCGAGGCTGCAAAAAGTTGGCTGTTAAGTGAAATTGGCATACAACTTTTATCCTTTGCCGATTCGTCACAGTGAGTTTCGCGCGTACGCTGCTCATTGAGCGATTTCGTATGCTCACCACCTTACCAGTCATTAGTGTCAAACATGCCATTACGTGACAACTTGTTCCCAGCTGTTTTATTTATTTTGCGATTATCCTCATTTGATGGGAACTTTTTGTATTCATTATCATTATTGTCTTATGAGTAGGTTTGATGGATCAGTTTTTGCGCGCATACTTCGGAAATGTATTATGATGAATATTTGAATATTTTGATTCCTGCAGATTCTGGGATACACATAATATAGATTTAATGTACCTACGCTGATAAGATCGGTGGTCAAGGTGTAATAAAAGGAGCTACATTAATGCTATATGAATGGTAATAAAGATAGCTCCTATTAACGATATTTCATTGCAGAATGAATAAAATATTTACGATAGATATAATCTGAGATAATGTTGAAAGGTAATCTTCAGTCCATCACATTATTTGAGCGATAAATTTTTCGTTTCATAGAAATGACGTAGATAAGCTAATTCTCCATCTTCTGTAGTTATCGGTTGAGCTTTACTCATTATTACCACAGCAATAATTATTGTATGCTCATTTCAGTCAACAATATATATCACGAAACTGTTGTACGGGTAAATCAAATAAAATAAAGCCACTGCACACGCACGTCGCAATCTCAGGAGATCACGATTTGTGGTCACGGCTCGCCCACTCCCATACCTCGCTATAAGTATTATAGTTACAGTAATACAGTCGGGGATAATATCGTAGTGTAATTTTAGGTTACAATTGAAGTTATCATTTTTAAAAATGACCAGTTGCTTGATAACTCGGTTAGGCTTTCCTAGTGGTCAAGAAAAATGGTCGAGAGATGAACGCTCGCAATCGTAATTTCTCTAAGTGTTACCTTTTAAGAATCGTCTGATCTATCAATATACTTTTTGGGCTTTTAAGGGAAATGAAAATCCATACAACTATTAGACATGTCAATTCTTAGCAGAATAATGTGCTGAGCATATATAAACTTGTTTCAAAAGATGAGTATAATGTTTGGACCAGCTGCAATCTATATTTATTCGTGACTCCGTTATGCAATACAGTAATTTATTGTGCAGATGTAAAAACCTTTGCTTTATGATAGGTAATGAGTTGTGAAGTGTTCGTACAGTCTCAGTGATTGATAGATGAAGTGACATAAATTCTAGTTTTCATCACTAAATAATAACTTAGTGTGTACAATGTGCAGTTTCAATATGAGCTAGAGATAGACCACCATTAGGGCTGAAGTTTGTTTGATTTATTTTTGTGTTCTTTGCTGATAGGTAAAGGACATAAATTACATTAAAACTAGCATTATGCAACTAAACGGAGAATAGAATGCAAGACAGTCCATAAAACGTCGTGAATTATACAATTCAAATACAAATATCCCTGTGAAGTAAAAGCTTTAGCGATTAATAAGTAATTATTATTCATAATAATCTGTGCTTAGACTAGATTGAAATATATTTTTATTCTTCTACAAATCATTTGCCGTTATTCAAATTTCTCAATTGCATCTAATGCTTGTCAATTGTAACCAAATCTTCCACTTCAGTAAACCACTTCCATTAATCTCAGCTCCTTGCAATAATAGAAACTTTTTGTAGCAATTCAAAACGTTAACCAAACAGATAGGTTCAAGCTCGTTACGAGGTCATAGAATTCGCCGCGGCGCATAAAAAAATAATTTAACACCAATTTTTCACAGCCATTTGATGAATTAGCTACCAATTTTTCTAATGCGTACGCAGCGTTGGATAGTCTGTGGACGCTGACATATTGCTCTGCCCGCTCTACCGTTAGACTTTTTTCTTTGTTTATTCGACGAAGGTTTACGACACCCAGGTCGTGTGATGTGACCTTAGGTCGTATATCATTTTTTAAATTATTGAATTCCTTTTTTTCGTTTGTTGGACTTTTAATGAACATCGTGGATAGCTGAATTAAGCGCATTGTTGTTTTATGTTGGACATGATTGTTGATTTATGTATTGATAATAATCAAGAGTTATAAGTATATTCTTTCATCTTTGGCTCTGTGATCGTAAATGGATAATAATGATCGCGTAATATGTTTATGATCTTCATTTTAATTCAAGTTTATCGTCATAAAAATGTCCTGTAGCTATGATAATAAAATAGTTCATAATTTTATTACAGTGGTATTGATTGGATCCTATGTTGAACTTGTATGTCCAATATTTTACATACCTAGTCAAATAGTCTACTTGGATTTGCTTATTACTATAATTATAAACTATTCAATGTTGTCATCCTAAAATTTAATCTATTGGTCTCTACCTAAAATCACCAAGTAAAAAAGAAATCTCAAGGGGTATTTACGGCTAAACTGGTACACAATAACGACTGTTTATAACAACTCAAAAGTTGTATAACAGAAAAAAATGCAACTCATCACGGCGGTGTAGGCGCCGCGAATCAAACGAGTGGAAAGAGTGGAGTCATTCTTCAACACGATTGTACTCCCTCCTGCTACCTGGGAAAGTCAGGGTCACGACTAGATTTGACTGTAAGTAACGTTACGAGCTTGTATCTAGATAATTAATGTAGAGACGTGTAGACTCAGAGACGTAGTTAAACGCTAACTTAGTTGTGCTGTCTGACTCGGATATGAGGAGCACTAAAACTTTAATCATTATGATAATATGATAGGTAGATACCCACTATTCCAATTGTCTATGTCTACAAAGAACTTGGAATATTCCCTTTTGGGAAGATAGAGTCAATCAGATACCATATAATTGATAACATTTCTACATAAGACGATCGTTAGGTACTAAGAGCCATCACTAATGAGACCTTCAGTTAGTTCACCTTGTTATTCAAGAAAAATACTCAACAATTTTGATATACGTGAACCGAGCGCAAATTGAAAAATTCGAAGCGGCGAAATTTGATTTCGACAATAAAAAGTACCATTGAAAAACAACAAAGAGCTTTCCCACAGACGTCGGATGGAAATGACATTTTAAAAACGGCCCTCGGCCTCAAAGCTGACTATAGACGATCTTACGTACATATAGCGGTGTTTCGCACGCACGCTTACGGCGCAACGTCGATAAAAGTGGGCGTGGCGTCGCTCCACCATTCACCAATCACACTTCACAGTTCCGAGTGTGTGTATAGGGCTCGTGTATGTGTGCCGGCTCAGTGCGCGAGTGTGCGTGGACCGCGTCCC
Organism: Colias croceus; assembly: GCF_905220415.1. Taxonomy (NCBI): domain Eukaryota; kingdom Metazoa; phylum Arthropoda; class Insecta; order Lepidoptera; family Pieridae; genus Colias; species Colias croceus. The sequence continues at coordinate 5,104,405 of NC_059555.1, forward strand.
GTATATGGGCGTCGTACATAAGTACATGCCGGCTACCGGCACCACAAAGAATTCCCATATCTTTTATATTCTTAGATTCTTATCGCGGTTTCTTATTTTACATTTAAGATGGTGGTCTCGAATTAACGGTCGGTCCCATAAACACGCTATAACAAACTTTAATATGCCTGTAATACGAAATAATCTGTGATTTTTACAGCTTTCGCTCCGCTAATAGGTTGTTATAGATTTCAAGATAGTGGTCATTATAATTTTTGGGGAAATTATTCATGAATCATGTTGATTGAATTCTCAATAGCTACTAATTGTTGAACGACTTAGAGATGAAGGCGATAGAGTTGTACCTACTTATCATTGTTGGCATGTAATGCATTATCTTGTGTGGCTATTGTATGCTATGCATTATCCCAAAAATTAAAAATTCACATTAAAGTTATCTCTGATTGCTACTTGTTACTTACTAATTACACTTTTTAATATTTCTCAAAACGCATTCATACAATCGTGGGTGACTCAAGAAAACTTTTCAGTCACAATTTATTCTATAAGAACGAGGAAATCTTATAAAATTATTGACAATAGCCAGCTGTATTCCCGCCAAAATTCGATTTGGGAATGAAGAGTGTCAAAGAACCATTTATTTGGGGGCGAAATAAATTGTTTTCAGGATTGCCTTACCGCCCTTCTCAATTCAATGTAGGTAGGTACCTAGTTGGTGCGCATATTAAACTACTAACATTTTTATTATTCTGATTTAAAAAATATAATATTAATAATTGTCGTATAGAAAACATATTTTAAACAGCGAAACTTTTCTGCTATTTCATGACTGTAAACAAAAGAAAATATGTTTATAATTCTTATTGTTTAGCTTCTGAAATTATATTTATCTGGAAGTTTTAAGAATATAAATTAAAAAATTACGACGTACTTCGTAGGTATATGTACTTTTGATATATTCAGATTTCCGATATCTATAGGTAATTACCTATCTACTACAATAGTAGGTACCTATATACAACACTGCTCAAACTAATTTACCACCAAAAACTTATAATAAGCAATGAGTTGGCTAAGGGACTTGACTTGTATTAATCTTGTAACTTTTTTCCCTGCCTGACTTGCGGTTCCTTAGGAAAATGCAAGTCATTGTTAGGGAAACGAATTAACGGGACTTTCTTGTGATATGTGAAGCCGCGTTTTTCTAACAGTCAAAATAGTAATCTTATACATTCATTAATGTAAGTTATACAGCTTATTATACCAAAATTCTATATTGTTATGAGACTCTTCTTTTAAAAAACATTCATTTTAAAAGTAATTTCCATAAAACTATGTAGGTACTTACAAAAAACATTTTGAAATAAACTCAAACAAACTCAAACATTCATTTATTCAATTAGACTACTATTTAGTAGCACTTTCGAATCGTCATTACATAATTATTTTAACATTTACCACCGAATAATGTTAAAAAGACAACATGTAGGTATCAAATTTGTAAATCTTAAACAGTAGAACCTACTTATTGTACCTACTCTAACTTGCATTATTTTTTTATCTATCTAAGTACAAACAGAAGGCCACATCACGAAGCCAATTAAACAATAACATTTTCATTTACAAAAGCTCTACGAAAAGCTCGTCTTTACAACAAAACACCAAACCTGTTGATAAAAATAGTTCTTTCATTTAATATTCAAGAGCATCAATCTACAAACATTCGTGTAAAGACTAGAATAGATTATTTTCCAATTGTTCCCAGCTCAATAGCAAATACTTGAGCGCAAAACGTCCGGACACTGAGAGCCCTTAGCTCCCTTGTTTTATATGTTCGGCAAACACTTTGCTAGTAGGTACGCATAGAAGTGCTTTGAAGAGATAATGTTGGTAAACGCAAGCAAATATTTACCGAGTTTCATTTGAAGTTTTATATAGCTTAAGTGCACTCTGGATTGAGTTTTTTGTGGGTACGTTGTTTTAGTAGATACACCGCATTTGAGTAGGTATAATTGTTAAATATAGAGTTTTTTTAGGCATATGTAAGTTTAAAATCGATCGATGATAACATATAAAATTAACACATTAAGGTTTTTTTTTAAACTAAATTAAGTAAAGAATTTATTTACAATTTTATCAAATAAAGTTTGAACTCAAAAGCCAAAGTTTGTGTGATGGGTACAGAGACTCACTAGAGAAAAGAAGAATAAAAAAAGAATTGGTAAATAAAGTTTATCGTCTGAACTTATATAATTACATTATCATCCTTTTCGAATCACGACATTAACCATTATCTTGCTACATTAATATTTATTATTTATAGAAGAGCTATAAAAATATATATTTTAATAGCACTTGCTATAGTTAGCATTGTGTAGGTTCGCCAGATGTTCAAATATTTGTACGCAAGACATTTTTGCCTCAGGCTTAAATTTATTATTAGCTTGGAATATTTTGCAATTATAAATGTAATGAGAATGAGATAAACACACCTACACAAGGAAACCTGTTTGATATTTCAGTTAACACGATAATTATTGTTTCATTGATGAGCTCTCATTTAGCTAGAGAGATGCAAGACGCATTTCAGAACTGTTTCGTTGATAGATCTTGGTTTCAGGCAAGTTTTCTACGTCTTCTATAACAACAGTTTTCTGAAATAATATAATTTAGGAGACAAATTACAATGCCTAATTATTTAAAGACTATCATCGATTGTTCAATGAAAGGATTCTTCTTTGCATTCTTATCCTTAGACAAACTATATTGAGATCTATGACACCTAAACATTGAACTTAAATATACAAACAAACACCTCGGTATATTGCTTCGTATTTAAGATAGCAAGACATTTCATGATATTTCATAGAAGGGTCTCAGTAATTGTTTTTGTGGCTAATTCTCTTCCCGCTTCTCTAGGGGAGTCTCCAAATTACATTTTTATAGAGTTAGAGGGTCGAGCGATTGCTTTTTGATAAGTCAATTTTAACCATCATCGCTAGAGGTGCATTTATATGTTAATACTTAAAAATTGTTCTATTATCGAATATGAAAATGTGTGATCATAAGTGTAAATATCTTAAATGTAATGGTAATAATAAGATAGAGGTAGAATTTAGTAATCTCAAATATACATATAATAAATCTGTAGAAGGGTCAATTCTGTACATTGAAAATATTAAAAAAATAAATACCAGGGGGTGTTACTGGATCGATACCAAACCTAAATATGTGATTAAAAAATTTTTTGTCTGTCTGTCTGTCTGTCTGTATGTGAAGGCATCACGTGAAAACTAGCGGTTCGATTTCGATGAAACTTGGTATAATTATACCTTATTATCCTGGGCGTAAAATAGGATACTTTTTATCCTGGAAAAATACCTAGAAAAAAATTAATCTTCATTTTTCAGTTTTATCCATAGACGTTGTTCCGTAGAACCGCGAACACACGTTGCGTATTATTATAGGCCTAGCCGTATTTGGGAATTGGGTCCAATAGATATTTATAAGATGTTATTGTCAGAGGTACTCAAAATGGAGAAATAAACCATCCACGCGAAGACCGATATCCGCGCGGACGGAGTCGCGGGCGGAAGCTAGTCTCAAATAAAATCATCAATTATTTATTGTACCATTATCATCAAAAATATTTTTTTAATAAACATTTAGACCTATCTAAATGTTTATTAAAAAAATATTTTTGATTGTGTTAAACATGCAAATAAAATTTCTATTTTTTTACTAACAGATTCAATTTATTTACAACTTGTATAGAAAGCTCTACATTACATTATTACCTATCTATTTTTCTCATATTTAACTTACCTTTCCAATATTTACCATTTGTTTTGTCATCAGCGGATTCCCTCCTTGGCTCGGGGTCTGATGAAGAAGAGGAGGAGGAATCAAGAACAGCGAACAATTCAAGTAGTCCAGCTCATGCGACGCATCCAGCGTTACATTCCGACCTTTCGCATAATGGGGACACGAAGCCACATGAGGATTCGGAAGACCAGGTTGGTATTACTGAATAATAGGTTTTTGTAAGAGGACGGATGGTGGTTATGATAATTATTGATAGGTTGGAGGCATGATGTAGTGTTATAAGAAACTTATATTTTTTCGGAAATTATAAATTCGGAAATTATATCGTTAAAAAGTGAAAAGTTTAATTTATTCAGCACTAAATCATTTTAACAAATATTTACGATATAACACGATAACTATGTTTACGTATTCTATCATAAATGTTAGAGCTTATAGGTATTAGATACTTTAGAATAGGTATCTTATGAAAAGGTAAGTCAGTAGGCTCTACCACTTTTCTTATCTATGCAATAGATAAGAAAAGTGGTAGAGCCTACTGACTAAACATATTTCTGCCTTTAGAAAAGTGGTAGAGCCTACTGACTAAACATATTTCTGCCTTTAGAAAAGTGGTAGAGCCTACTGACTAAACATATTTCTGCCTTTGCTTAGCTAATTCTGTGCAACTAATGTAGTATGATATGCCAATATAGAGCAAAAATAGTCGTATATTTAAAATTATTGATCTTATTTCAAGTTTCTGTCAAAATAAACTTTAAAATCAACCTATATCAGCTTTAGCCAGCTAGGAGTATATTTTGACTCATAAACTTCTATTACAACACTGCCTGAACTTTACCAGTAAAATGACAATCCCATATAACATGCATGGGAGCTGACCACATAGTCGCATACAGTTGTTCCTCTACTCCCAGGGTTCCCTGGACGGTGACCCGGAGACGCGGGACTCGCAAGCGGAGAACAAATCCCCAGATGACGGGAACGGCGGCTCCAAGAGACGAGGTCCTCGAACAACGATAAAGGCGAAGCAGCTAGAAATATTGAAGTCTGCGTTCTCACAGACGCCTAAACCCACGAGGCATATACGAGAACAGCTGGCGAAAGAGACTGGACTGCCTATGCGGGTTATACAGGTTAGTAACAGTTCTAAACGCAATGAGAATTATAGTTTCACATGCATGTTCTAATGATTCTGCCATACAATTTACGTATGGCAGATCAGATAGCTACAGACTTAATATCTTGGAGCGTATAGGTAAAGGTCGTATTATAGAATAATACTAATAATGCAGACACATTTTAACACACATGCGTCTAGTTCCGATGTCACAATTCATATGTTTCAAGAGTTAGAGATTGGATTTTTTGTTTATAAAAGTATTCTTCCATGCTAAAACATCGAGATGTAAATCACATAGGTTGATTTCTATTTTCTGTAGAACGTAGACCGAAATTGTAAACATAGGTACTTACCTATTACAATTTTTTTGCTATTTACAGACTAAATAGCTAAAAACTCGTTACGGATTATAAGTTTTCGTTATTCATGATAATATTGACCCAGAATCCTTGTTTTCTAAACTCAATGCTTAATCGTTTTTACAAGTTACACCTTCCAAGTTCCAACAATACAAAGATCACCTTAATAACGTTTCGTACACGCTGTTACACAATTTCGAAATTTTTCGTTACGTCCAAAAAAAAACCTTCGCTCTTCGTGATCTATTATTCGTTATAATTGTATTTCCACGTCACAATAACGGCGTATAACGACAACGACAACGCCGTTGGCCAACCTTTAATGAATTTCACTTTTACTCCGAATCGTTACCGTGAATATCTGACAATGAGAATTGACTGAAAGTTTTTTGTTAATATCGATAGAGTGGTCTTGAGACACAAATATTGGACGTTTTTGTATATAGAGTTGATTTCTTTCAAATTCCTCAGTTATTCAAAAATTCCTATTTCATTGCATCCTTTCTATTATTAATCGAACATTCAAATATAACAGTAGAATATATTCGAACAGCTTGTATTGCAAAATAGTTTAGACAAAACATAACTCATTAATTTGAAATCCTACGTTCGGTATCCCATCACAAATGGCCGATACTCAATCATGACAGCAACGTTCCAATGTTCGTAAATTGAATTTCGCGCACATCCGTTCAGAAACAGCTCTGACGTGACAAATATCCTTATTAACAAAGCACAAACTATAAAGAATGTTGCCATCAGCAATTTTTGGATTTATGTTCGTATTCCACGGCTGCTTTAGCGATTATGACAGAAAATCGGCGTCGTTTCAGTAATATGAACCGTTAAATTGTAACACGGTGACTGATCAGTTTCTGAAAAATTCTAATCCAATCTAACACATGGATCTGCGTAATTCTCCACACCGACAGCGACAGATGTCGGCTGGAGTCGTTCGTCTGTCCGTCACGCTTTTTGCACTGTTTCCTCTTTGTGGCTTTTTGTTGGGTGTAAAACTTCTTTAGCTACTGACTTGTGTAAAATGAACAAAAACATGTAAATATACAAAATAATTAGAATATTTTCGAAGAATTTGACTTTATGTAAAAAACGTGCTTTATTTACTTATGCATTTAAAAGAATCGACAAGGTCATCGTCCATTATTTCATTTTTTCTTAAAATCTGAATTTAGTAGAAATGGTTATAAAATAAAAGCGTTGAGCTACAAGCACATTATAGTCTATAGACCAAGAGCTATAATAAAAAGTATTGATCATTATGCATTGTAGGCGGACCGAGCGCAAATATTTGTACAAGCAACTGTGATGTAACAATATTCGTTCAACAACAATGTCAAGTATGTTAAGTGGGTTCATAAACAAGAATTTTTTGTCACCATCCGTCAAGAGGCAGATCGCGCGTGTCAAATGTTTGTACCACATGTGGCGTAGACATAACGGTATTGGGCGTTTTTGTTCAAATATTCCGGATTTAACTAGTTAACACCGGTCCGTGTGAACCGATAAACCTTTGAAGATGCCGATGATCACTTTGTAAGCTATACGACTGTTAATTTATATGCTAATACTAATTGGGAGACCTTTCGTTCGAAGTTAACTTGATTGCGCCGTTTATTAAGTTGTTACTTTTTAAAATAAAACCACTTCTAATAATGACTGCACTTTTTACGATATTGGAAAAATAGTTAAATTCTAGAGAACTTATTCGTGAGTACCATAAATCCATTTAGAAGATTATAGCTAAATTATTTTGCTTGTTTTTTGGTGTAGAAATTCGGTGTATTTTTATTACCTACACATTCTAAAACTGAATTTTCGGATGCATCTTAATAATATTATGTACATGCATCACAAAAAGTGACAGGAACCTAATGAAAAACTATAATTTGGGAGACTAAAAATAAACAGACAAGCGTGTTACCCATCGTCATTCCACTCCAACATGATGTCAGTCGACCGCAAAACGAGAAAAATAGTCGTAGGATATTTTAATAAGTTCATACATCGTAATTTCTTCAGCGTGACGGGCCTGTCATCATGTGTCGCGCCCTTATTGACTCATATTTTATTTTGACACAATATGATGCGGTTAAAATTCTATACATAGCATACAAAGTTAATTTTGCGTTTTAATGTACCTTTACATTAAACGGTAATTTTATCGAACAGAGAAAACAAAATGTAATTTGCATTCTACATGAGTGTCCTCTTAAGTTAATTTTTCATCGGCAATTTGAAAGTGAAGATTTATTTACTTAATTTTTATGCAAGTAAAGTGTTATAGGTAAACCAGAATCTGATGGCAATTAGGGAAATCAAAATTTTGAGTGTGCAACCCTAGGGAAAATGGACTGAACGATCTTGATACTGCTTATTTTTTATTTTGTCCTCAATATCATTAGTCACATTACATAAGTGGACAATTACTATACTTAATAATGAGATATCCACTTAATATTATGTAGGTACATATTTAAGAATATAATTGTATATAATTGTATATTATACATATTATTTAATAATATGTATAACAATTATACATATTACTTTTATACATGTAATACATATTATTATTATTTACACATACCTATATTTGTATATTCATTACCAGTATGCCATGTGAAAATATCGATATAATGATAACGTAGATCAAAACTGCCTACAATTTTTTTATAAAATAAAATAAAAATAAAATAAAACTATGTTTATTTTCGTAAGTATTTACAGAAACACACATTATAAAATTGACTTGGACAGCTTGGACTTGACGAATAGCCGTATTGGAAACTCCTGTAATAAGTTTTCATAAAATTATATTCTAATCAACAAACAATATTATAGTTCTTCTTTTCTTCTTTTTCAGCCTGGTTAAACCCAAAGTTGGGTATAGGCCTCTTCATGTGCACGCCATTCCTTCCTGTTCGTTGCCGCTCGCATCCACTTCCTTCCCAAGATCTTCACTATGTCGTCAGCCCATCTAGTAGGCTGACGGCCAACTTTTCTTTGTCCGGTCCAAGGACGCCATTCTAGGATTTTGTTGGTCCACCTGTTGTCACTTAATCTGCAGATATGTCCCGCCCACCTCCATTTCTGCCGAGACACTTTGAGTGCTATGTCTGTAACTCCAGTTTTCTTCCTTATTGTCGTATTTGTAATTCTGTCCATCAATGAAATCCCGAGAATAGCGCGTTCCATCGACCTTTGCGCTACTTGGAGTTTATTCACTAGGTGTTTGGTTAGTGTCCAGGTTTCAGAGGCGTACGTCATTACTGGAAGAATACATTGCTCAAACGTTCGCCTCTTCAGGAAGGTTGGTATTTGTTTGTCTTTGAATACATCTGATAGTTTGCCAAACGCTGCCCAGCCAAGTTGAATGCGGCGGTCTACTTCCCTCTTTTGTGCATTCCTATCCAGCGTAACCATTTGACCTAAATAAACATACTCTTCTACTCTGTCGATGTTCTAACCATGTATTGTGATCGCAGGTGTAATATTATAGTTACCTACATATAATATTTTTTAATTTAAAGTATCAAAACGGGTAAGTCCAATTTACCAATAAAATCTTCAAAATTGAAAATTGTGATGTGTTTGACCCTTCTTCATCGAATGTTTTTCTATACACATTATAAACAACACCTCTTGCTTGTGATCGCAGCGGCTTTTTCGACATTTTCGAAGATTTTTTAGACAAAATCCTAAAAATTATTCATCAACTGCAAAAAAGACAAATAATTTGACAACCAATTTGATAGTTGTCAAATAAGTTGCCACATGAAAATCTTTTATTTCTTAAATATAAATATGCCATCAGATTCTGGTAGACCTATAAATAACCAGTAAGTTTAATGTGTACCTACAAACTTTATGCTAGCGACATTCAATTAAGTTTTCACACCTCATGTCAATGTTTCATTTGTCATTTGTTTCGCGCCAAATTATTGTAGTGATGACAGTTCAACATGTTAATTACACGTTTATTGCTTTTTGAATATGATTTCCCGTTACGTATGAGCATTTTGTAAATAGTAGGTATTTAATACCGTTTTAAATGCCAACATTTCTTTATAATCGACGGTAAAATTATGCTTGTTTATAATAAAATGAATTCACAAATATAACAGCGCCAGGCATTGTCATCGAAGTACAAGTTACAAATTACCTTATTACTCAAAGCATATTCACCGTCGGTCTAGAAATAGCATTCACAGTTCCGAGTGTGATCATTAATCATTATTAATTAGTCGCTAAACAATATTCCGTCACGATTACTTGAACTCTAATGGTAGTTTTGAGTTGTAGTAATTATAATATGTCATTTGCGGGTTTTGGGTAATTAATTTAATTTGGAGATTTTATTGTGCGTTTTTTCGTGTAAAATGTGTATGAAGAGAAAGCTATTTCTCACACGGAAGCCAGTGTCGACGTTTGATTGATAGCAGTAGATAAAAACGTTTGTCGGTGTAGTCGCGAACATGTTATTATGTCACTGACATGACGCGGACTGATTAATGTCGTGTGTGGCTACCTTAATGTGTGCTCTTGTTTATGGGCCATGGCTATTAGTTGTCTGTGGTCAAGATGGAGGATTGCTTGGTGCTTATTTTACCGTTACAACTTAAGGATTCTTTATGTTTAATGAGTTGGAGAAATATACTTTTTTATTGTATAGGTATCTACTGTATTCGCTTTTTTAAAGCCCTCTGTGTGATTTTATTTTCATTCTACATATTAAAAATTGTTTTAATGTCGCAGTTATGGCTTGAAGAAATGTTATCTCCTCCATCTTGAACATCACTTAAATATACTGAAAGTTTTGATTTTTAACCGATTTACATATCTTTTATTTCACTTTACGGAGGGTCAGTCAATTCGATGTAAGGAAACGTCAAGATCAACAATATTATTGAATGAGTTGAGGTCGGTCGCTCAACCATATCTCTTCTTTTAATGTCCGTCGGCGGCTTTGAGTTGGCCCGAATACTATAACTTTCACAAGTTACGAGATAAACCGGCAAAGCCTTTGACCATATACCTTACTGGTCAAAGTGTTCGATCGCTTTGCGTTTACGACAAATTGTTTCATCTTCTTGCTCTATTTTGTGTTTTCTTGATTATTTTGTCGTTCGTAGGTTTAATTGCGGTAGAGCGTGTATAAAATTAAAGATAGCAAACATTTTAGTATTGATAATTAAGTCTTCATTATAAGCATTGGACAATTATATAGATATAGAGATTTATTTTCTTAAATATTTGTACTATAAATATAGCATATATATATTTTCTTTCACAACAAGCTAGTTATGAATTTCTAAATATCTAAATGGGATATAAGAAATTATTTTTTTATAGCTGTTTGGATAAACATGGCGTAATACACGTTAAATCACAATAAAACGTACATTAAGAAAAACATTTGTGTTGTGTAGTAAAATCTAGACGGGCAACTCACTCCGAAAAACGTCATTTACTTCAACATAACGTCACATAAAAACCATAAGATATGTACACTTACAACCAAAAACATCGGAGCACCTTATAAAAACCGTTTAAGAGCGATTATTTTTTGATGGTCGTTACAGGCGATGCGATGTCATCGTACGTGAAATGTTGTCGATAACGATTATCGGCCGCCGGACGGACGGTTACCGTCCCGTCGATACCACACTTTATCTAAAAGCGCCGTGTTATGATAATAAATTTGTAATTTTAATCGTTATTATTAAAACAACGGGATACGCGAATGAACAGTAAAATAGATGTTTTACAGCGCCCATATTGGCAGCTCTCGTAAAATCGTCCGATGTATTGTGAGTGCCGGATTTGCATCAAAATGCGACGTTTATGCGAGTATTGTACGCTTGCCGTGTTTGACACTTGACACGAATTGAGCTTACAATTTCAGAGCGGTTCGTTTATGACGTTATAACTTAACTATAATCAAAGGCTTTGGAAATGTTTAATTATGCCTTAACTCTATAATTCATAGGTAAGCGTAAACTTAGTAATTTATGACAACCATTATTTAAAAATGATTATGATAACTAGATAAATATTTATTGATGCTTGTAATGATAATAAATTTAAATACGTTGAGTAATCTTGGCCATAATTACAGATTTTCTATCAGTTTCAAAGTTAAACTTTACGCAAATTGTAAAATCACGGTAGAAGATGCAAAAATGCGTTATGATTTATTAGGTACGCACAAGACAGAAGCACCTTGCGTTGTCTGTGCAGGTGCGGTGCCACAAAGGCTTGACGAAAGCAATAAATTATTAATTATGATGAAAAGCCGCGTCATACAAAACTCGTGTATTGCAAAAAATTCAAGTGCGGCGCCTAGCTTTTGTCTAAGGGCGTCCCGCGGGTACAGCGGAGCGGACAAAGCTGGATCCGAAGCGGCGAACGGGACAAAAGGCTCCCCGCGTGGACACAAAAAAATGACATCATTTATTTTATTGCCGTGGGTGAGAATGTGCTACATTAATATTGTAGACCTTAATGTTCGATCGCCCTAGGCTCACCATTCGTCAGCGTCGCCGTTCCCTGTAAATTTCATCTGTCGTTCTTATTATGAAATTTATGATTTTGCGGACTGAAAATTGTTTATGGTTGTTGTTTTGTTGTATTGTATTGTTTATTCGCTTTATTTATGTTATTAGAAAATTATCATTATGAATTAAAAAATTAACAAATTTCGTAAATAGGGTAACTACTAACTAGGTATTATAACTTTATAAGTGTAGTCAAAAATTTTAAATTAGAATTTATAAAATACATAACTAATGAAATTTAATGTCTTATGATGGTAACAAATTCACACCACTTTTCAAGAAAGACAATAATAGTAAATAATAATTATTCTTTGTCGATTATATACTATGTAATTCGTTACACTGCAATTCGTCAAACACAATTAGCATATTTCTAGATGTATCAAGGAAGCGCATTACTAACATGACATGTCAGAGATGCATCAGTAATTATTACTGTGTGAATTATAATCACCTCTAAAATACATAATGCTAACGTAAAACAAGAAGTCATTATCACAGTAGCTATATAAGTACGCAAACACGACGCGAGCTGGCATCCATCATGCCTGCCCACATCTTGCTACATTGATTTATTATGCCATCGATTACAGTGGCCCGCGTTATAGTAAATTAATTATCGGTATCTGGACAACTTGTATAAGTGTCAATTTAATGTAACCTGCAGCTAAAATAATATCTATAACTACAAATATTTTCATGGAGTGTGTTCGGAACGCGCTATTTAGACAACAAAATGATATCTTCTGCTGTATTAACAATGTCGGTTGTGTGAACAGCATTCTCACTTGTCCCTCGTCGGCAGAGGTGCGGGTGCTGGTCAGACTAACCGATGTTGGATTACAAAAATGATTGTTTTGTTTACTGTATGTTACTGTTTGGTTACTGTTTGTATTTAAATTTTTTAGATTTAGGTGTTGACTGTAATAATTGGAATATACGGGACGACGTGGTCGCTAAGCGACAAGCGACAAAGTCCCTTTGAAAATAAAGAATAAAAAAAAATAAAAAAAACTACAAGTATTTTCATAGCACCAATTACTTTGAACTGAATGCAAACCAGATTTTGTCACCGCCTCGGAAATTCTTTGCGTTTTCACGGATCAGTCGCGGAACCGATTGTAAAGAAATTGATATGGAATTTATTAAAGTTTTAAAAAAGACATACTTTACGGTTTACTGGTAATGTTAAACACCTATTGTGTATTGATCGTGTTTACTTACTTTTTTTTAATGTACATACTTATTTGAAAATACACAATCTTCTTCAAAGATCAGGAGCATATTGAAATATGACTGGTTTTCTAGGACGTTATAAGCGGAGATGATCATTTTCAGGTCACTGGCATGCTATAAAAACGCCTGCAAAATTTGGAAGGTAGAATGCGTGACAAGTCTTAATTTTGCAATAGTTTTTAGATTTTGCGATGTTGCCTAAAAACCTCGAAAAATGAGAAAAAGTAAACTTAATTGCTGATGATTTCTGTCATAAGCTATTTGTTTTATTTAGAAAAAAAATGGTTCGTTGACCGATTTCAAGAGTTTTATCGTTTCGCAGCTGCAGAGATAGGCACGTAACAGAGTTCACGCTTCACGCCGCTAGTGACGTGACTATATCGATATCGATGGACCGTTTTATTGTCGATTATTGATTTTTGTGGTTTTTCACCATTGTGTACAGCCGAAGTTGGTTTATGGTTTCGAGACGTGCCCATTTTTCTCTTTTTATGGGTATTTGGAGAAATAACATCGGTTTCGGTAAATTTTTACGGTCAAATGTGCAAGGACAAAGGTGAAAGCTAAATAGTTTTGTTTGTGCTTTGAATATTTATTTATGTTCATAAATTTTCATTGAAGGCGTCGTTTTTTTGTAGTTTGTATTTTTTTATTGAATGAATTTAAAAAAAAATGTTCGTTGTCACACATGTGAAAGATGATATTTAAAAAGCTAATGCTAATGCTAGCTTCTTATAGGTATAGCTAATATCTAAGACTTCATTAACTCGTTAAAAACTGCAGAAATATGCGAAAGCGTCCAAAAGATAAGAATTATAAATGAACATTGTGACTCTACTTATAGATACAATACATATTTGTGGAAACTTAAAAGACGTGCGAATTACAAAAAAAAAATGTGTGTGCGTGTACTAGTGTACACACGTAAGAAGTGAAACTTCTTCATGACCTTATTTTTCAAAAAATAATTTACTATAATATGCAACTTTACAGAAATACGTCGAATCACGCGTGGTAGGTCAAGATGGCGCGTAACGGAAAAATGTCACGCGTAACGAAAAAATGTTACATTAAATTTTTTTCCAACCCCGATAAAGAAGTTTCATCAAAAACAGATCTAGGCATTTAATAGGAAACTAAATTATCGTAAACTCCATCACTAAACAGCGGTCACGGTCGATATGCGAGGCCACGTCTACTCAACTTGAACGTTTCCTACATTGCCCTTCCGTAAGGGATGACTCTAGACTATTTACAGATATAGGTAATACATGTAGAACTATATCATGATACCTACTATATCATGATATAGTAGGAATAAATTCTGAATGTTGTAAGTACAAAATGTGCACATGATTTGCCAATATGTCGTTATGGAGCCGTTTTTTAAATGAAACATTGGTGATTGTAAGCATGTATCGCTACTATTTTATGTATTTTTCGAAACAGTGTTAAAGGTATATGAAATTATAAGTTTATTCTTATTATACTTATCATTTACGTAATGTTTAAAGAAGTATTTACCTAGCAACGGTTGTAGGTAGTTAAGTTTACAAAGTTATTATGTACCTACGTTAAAAACAAAGGTATTCTGATAACATATCTTAAACCATTAAAAAATGAATAAAACCTGCAGTAAAATAAATTCAAACAAACGACAGCCATATTGAAAACCGTGACCAATAGTTGTGTCGCGTGTTATCAGCGTGTTACTGATAAGAATTCGATTTATGAATCCTGCTTTTTGATTGGCTGAGAGTTGCGTAATGCTGTTATCAGGGTTTAGAAAAGCTCGTTAGTTTTAAATGGATCATGAATTATGGTTGTTTTATATAAAAAAATATCACAAATTTAAAAAATGATGTTAAATATTCCTTACGAACTTTATTTATGTTGTTCAATGATCTTGATTGCTAATTGAATAGTAATATACTTAAAAATAAAATAATTTATAGATGAATACTGAACTATTACCTAAGAGAGAAACCAACAAAAACTAGGTAGTAGGTATCAAAAATAAATTAATCGTAACAGTGATATGAGGTTATACGTAACAGGTAATTTTATCAAAATAAAAATGGATTTTTACATGGACATTAAAATGGTCAATAAATTGAGTTTATAATTTACTACTTTAGCTTTTAAGTGTTGTCATAACATTTTTACAGCTCCTTACTCAATTCATCACTTTCTAAAATTTATCTTGTCTTGAAATAACTTCAATGTTCCCAATTTTCAGTTTATTTATCATTGACACATCGTTTTTTAATTGCGTTTTTAGTTGCTATTTGAGTAAAAGTAGGTAATTATTTTTATGAAAACAGATGAGATACAAGAATAACGCACAACACTCGAGCGGGAACGTCTAATTAACTAAAATAAGGCACAAGTCAGTGAACACGGTAAATTTAGCAAAATAAACATTGAGGACGCGTGTTTTACATTTATAATAAGTAGTTAATTCTATCGCCTTATGCAGAACAATTTTTTATAGACCAAAAAAGCTCTTAGATAATAACAGAACTAATTTTTGCTCAAAAGTTTGCGCAAGATGAATAGATAATACCATGAGGAAATTAATAAAATTCAAATAACTTTCGACGCTCGTTTAATATTGTTGTTTTAATTAATAGCACCTGAATAACTCTCCATTAACTTACATTTTGACGGTATTAAATTTCGCACGTAGGTACCTAAGTTTTTTTTTACAATTACCAGTCTTCAAAGTCTGGTCAGTTGATTTTAAGTTTTAACATTGAATTTTTTTTATTTATAATTGAATGATTAAGTAAGTATTACGAACGAAAATGCAAAGCAAACATACAAAATGTTCTGATGCAAATTTAGTATTCTACGTTTTAATGCAGTTCAAATAGCGCTATAATAATTTACTTTTACCTTTCGATACGCCAATTGATTGTAGATGGCGCATGCGGAGCGCGCAGTGTGGTCGCTTCAGCGACGCCATGTTTCCTTTTGTTTCTTTTTCAATGTATTTTCAAACATTTGTTTTCAATGAACAGTTTGGAATTGAAATTAACGCAATATATTTGGAAGTTTTTGCTATGGAGACCGTTATAGTTTCATGAGAGTTGCAATTTGAGCAGCGTAATGTTAATAATGATATATTTTTTTATAACTTTTAAGGTACCAACTGAACCCCACCAAAATTCACCATGTACCTATGCATTTTTATAAAATTGTACCAATTAAGTAAAAAATCAAATAAATAATGTCATAAATTTGGTAATAAAAATAAATATTTAAAAAAGGTAGAAATTAGGTATAAAGTTCCAACAGAACGTAAACACGTAAACATATGGAATTTCATTCAAAAAATAATATCGACAACTTATTCGTACCTTTATACGTCGTGTAATTCAAACGGAAACCGCGTGCAAAGCAATTTTCCATAAAATTAAAGTGATAGGTAATCCAATTTTTGAACATACCGGTCGAAACTCGGCAAGGGATCAAAATTTAGCGTGCATCTCGCATATGGTGCATGACATAATAAAGTTTATGGCGGAACGAGAACGAAACAAAAAGGTTTTGTACAACTGTTCAGTGTTTAAGTATCGGCAGTATCGGTAAGGTTAGGTATATTGTGTCGCGCGCGGCGGGGTGCCGGCCGCCCGCTGGGCCCTCTCAACTCTGCGCCCAAATTACTAGTTCACCTCACTCACCTTACGGACTTGTCCATTTTAGCATACTTATGGATAGATAATTTGGTACATTTTGACTACGTGTACCTAATAACAAATTTAATAGTATTTCTTTTACCATGCAATATTCGACTAAAATGATAACGAATGCTCTATCAAAAATTAATTCTTAACGAAATAGGTACCTATATGACAAGACTTTGTGATATTATCTAATTGTTCAAGAAAATTTATGAACAATATCGGTGAATATTTAGGTTCTGTCTACTGCTACATAATAGCACACTTCCTAGAGCAGCACACTACATAATATTATAATTTTAATGTAGAGATAGGTACTTTAAATTTACATTTTTTGCATATTTTACAATTTCAATATTTTGCACATTAGAATACTAAGCATGAATTATACATGAACAATTAAGCTTAACTTTAACCCATTTATCAGTCTAAAATAACTAAAAACGTAGTACATTTCAAACAAATCAACTCATTAGCACGAGGGGGCGCCTCAGGTAAGCTCGGATATTTATCCTGAGCCTGAGAACAATATACAACAAACTTATTAATCATCTTCAACCCGGTGAATGTACGATAATAGACAATGATTTGTTTTTATAACAGAGTGGCCTTTGTGTTTTCCGCCTTTTTTCGTACTAGCTTGAAACGTATTTAAGTTTAAATAGGTACTTGTAAGGTTTTGAATTTGCACCATTTTTCTGCGTCTAAGTGTAGCAGAAATTTGTATAATGAAAATTAGTTGTTATTATTAATCCCTTTATATAATACTAGCTGTGCCCCGCGGTTTCACCCGCATTGCTGCACTCCTGTTGGTCTTAGCGTGATGATATTAATAGCCTTTCTCGATGAATGGGCTATCTAACACCGAAATAATTTTTCAAATCGGACCAGTAGTTCCCGAGATTAGCGCGTTCAAACAAACAAATAAACAATCAAACAAATAAACTCTTTAGCTTTATAACATTAGTATAAATTTAAGTTTAGATATAATATTTATTTAAATATAAATAAGCCTATAATAATACCTAGCTATAAGTAGATATTTATAATCAATTGTTTTGTTATCAAAGTATTAACGGGTACCTATGTAATATAAATCTTGATTTATAATTATTACTTCGGGATTATTGAATACTTACTTTAAACATAACCTACTTTGCTACAATGTATGTACAGTCTTATTATAAAATCATATAATGAACGTCGAAGTACATTCGAGATTTATGATACAGATGATTATCTAGGTCTTAATCCTTGTATTATAGAAAATTTAATTATTTTCAATTACCTACATTCAATCAATATTAATTATTGGTTAGAGTCAGGAAAGAATACTCTTAGTCACAAATTTTAGTTTGTGAAAATAAATATTCATGCATAATTGAAAGTTCGGATTTTCCCCTAAAGTGTTAAAATCGTCATTTAACTAATTTATGACACTGTTAAACTATTCAAGGCGTATTTAGCATACATTAATAATATCTAATCTTATTTATTTAAGAATCACGAATGCAAATTAGGAACACTCCTTTTAAAGAATAGATTTTTATTTTTTTGTTAAACTGAAAATAGTTATATGTATTAGATTAGATTATAATATATGTATTAGAACCGAGTTTTTAGTAGAGTTTGAGATTTAGATGTATCTCTCGTGTACTTTTCAATATTATGAGATTTATTCAAATTTGATAGTGTGTGTTCTACTTGTTGTTCACTTTCAAAATATTTATATTTAACAACTATTTTCTGGATCACTAATTAGTTCCTATAGCCCAAGTCAAATATCTAAAACGGCTAGTATCCATTCCAAGATATTAGAAGGTTCAAAGCACTCAAAAGGTGACGATACGGTAAAGGCGCGCGGCCTGCGCCCCGGGATACCGCCCGTACAAGCAGACTGGTGTTAAAACCTATATTTCATGCAACCACTGCTGCGAACATTCGTTAAATGGATCTCGGACGCTTTATAATGATCGTAAAACCTTAACATTAAACACAATTAAGGTATGGAGACACGATCGGGTTTAGAGCCCATGTGACTTTACCTCTGTGGATAATATATGACCCTCAATACGGCCTGATTTTTTAATTTTATGCATTTACAAACATTTGTCATTTTTGGGACATCAATTAATAATATTATAAGTAGTGTCTTAATTGTATTCTCATGTCATGTCTCTCCTTTTTTTAGAATGAGAACAAATAGATTCAGTGAAGACGAGCGACAACTATGTAATTCACATAAATTCTATTTTATTATATCGAATTAAGTTTATATACAACAGTTTATATGAAAAACCATCACATATAAAAAAGTTGATATTCAATGCTGGTACACCGTCAGGTCTTGTCAAAACAGTAATCATTATAATTTATAATCAAGTGATTATATCTAATAGCTCTAATGTTTAAATTTTTTGTCCAAATTTGATATCGTCTACGAGCGATTAGGTAATAAAAATAATTGTTTCGGACATAACGGGACTGTTTTTAAAATGACCTGGGAATATACGGTTAGATATATTGTTTCAAGTAACTCATATAATAAATTATCTACTATCAAAGTAGAGTCAAAAGTATTGCTTTAATATTTTATCGAATGTAGAAACTTTTGTATCACAATACACTTGCTAATATAGTCAATGTAATAGGAAATATTATGTGTTCGTTTATTGAAATATATCATCATCCATGGATAAGCAAATTTCGACCGCGTCGTATGAGTGCTATGAAGCCTACCTCTATATAAAACCCTAGACCCCGCTCTTATCTAATATTCTTCATTTAAAATAAGTAATTAATTAATTATTAATTCAGGGTTGCCTGGAAGAGATTGCTCTTGAGCAATAAGGCCGCCTTTTCGTGCATATGTGCCCGTGTGTTATTATTGTATAAAATTATAGACTAAGTTTGCTTGCCCTGGTATGTATGTACAATAAAGCATAAATAAATAAATAAATAAAATGTATCATTATTCGAGAGTTGTAATAGAACGCGTTCGCATTTACTAAAGTAGGTACATGATTATTTGCTCTACAGTATAACTTTGTTTCGATAAAGCTTACTTATTTATAAACAATAATGGCCTTTGACAAACTTTCACTTGAGTTGAATTCTTGTTTTTATCAACGTTAGCTTTTACAAACGATGTAGAACAGTATGTTGTATTGAAATGTACCTATTCCTTCGCAATAATATCTCCTATAGGTACTATACTTGACTGAAAGATTTTACTACGACTTAATGTTCAGGACAGAAAAATAGTGTGAGACGATATATATTTTTGTCTATTTAATCCGTGCTATAATATATATTCTATAAAATAATTTAGTAAGTTTTTACATTAAACACAATTAAGGTAATAAAGTGCAAAATGTACACAAATTATGCATTACAACATGTGGCAGATTAGATACGTAGGTATATATATCATATTCGCAAGTGGAAAGTTACTAATTCTAAAAAAGTAACACCAAGCTTCTATTAGGTATAATGACACGTCAGACATGCCAAACAAATCGGCCGTTACAAATTCAAATAAATACGGTCAATATAAATAGATGGGAAAATTGTGTTTTAATCGCGTGTGAAATAGACAATATATTTGAATTATTTACGTTAACTTGTATACAATCCGTTTGATACAGTATAAATAAATTTGTTAAAGATTACACAACGACGTGAAAGGAGGATGTTCGAAAAACCTTGGGGCTTTTGTCATTTGTTAAAATAACAAAAAATTCTTGATAAGAATTGCCAAATTTGCATACAATTATAGATTAGCAATGGTATCATTTTGATGATGTTTTTTTTTTATTTGCCTTGGTATTTTGAATCCCTATGTAAAATGTGGTACATGGACATAAATAATAAAATATAATATAAATATATATCTACTTAGTATCTAGAAATCATCAAACTTCAAAGTAATATTTAGATCAACTTTTCGCTTTTCATTTGTCAGTTATTGTCATTGACAGTAAAATAACAACCCGATACCTTAGTACTTGAATATTTCATGGGAATACTGAAATATAGTACCTATTATGAGAATTGATCCGAATGAAGATGTAAATGAGGTACTGTATTTAAAAGCATTATGAAATGCGAGTCTAATACTTCAAATTAGCAAAGCTCCAAACATCAGTTACGAAGCTTTGATTGACACGCATGCACCCGCTACGTGCTAACATAACGTTACAACTGCAGTATTTCCCACCTGTACCATGACCTACAAAGCTTTGAGTATGCAAAACGGCGTGAATGTCATTGTCAAGTGTTGGTGCATGTCTCACACGATCCTAACAGGCGAGACCAAATATAATGGCTCTCACACACGAGAGTACGAAGTCGTTAGAGATTAGTAACGCGCGCGCACGCGACGCGTGTGAATAACGCGGCGTAACGCACAACGATCGTCTAGTCATGATTTTATAATTCTTACCAGATTTAGAGATACGTTTCGTTTAATTACCGTTGCAGTGTATTTGGATTGGTTGAGCAAGGACATGGCATAATGCGATGGAAGTACCCACTCGGTAGATTTGCGTTTCAAAACAGTGGTAATTTCTCTAAACTGTCATACTTAATTAGTGTGACCAAAAGATATTTCATACGTATATATTCTAAATGGAGAACAGTATAAAATATACATGATAATATTATCTTCTATATGATACTTAACCGACAGCTGTTTGTACTAACATAGAGAGTAGTAATTGAAAAACTCCTTTTCCAAAGCTTGCGCGCAATATACACTTACAAAGTGCAACACACTCCTAATGATATTAACAACAAAGAACATGGTTTCATAAACTGGCTGCGGTTTTTGCATTACACAATGTACTTACGCGTGAAATAAACCAATGTACGAACAAACATTTTGCGACCACAATCTCACGCGGCCTCGTAAATATATAAAAATGTTTTGTAACACACCGACAAAGTGATATGTTTTCACTTTTATTGCTTATTAACCTTACAAAGTTCGTTTATGCGATTTTGTATTGACGCGGTTTCATGTAATTTAAGAAATAAATAGGTTAGTTTAAAAAATGCTGGGTGTTTTGTGGTATCGAGATAGACAATGTGTTGCAACTAATAAATAGCTCTGGTAAATGAAATTGTAAAATATATCGTGTATATTTGAACTTTATATATTAAAACTTGAAAGTTACGTATTGAAAGTGTATCTTTGATCTTTAACCTGCTGCTGATATTTATGTATCTGTTACCGGAAATGGTTGAAATCAAGGAATTGTATACAATTCCTAGGAAATGTGTACAATTCCGATAGGTACCATTTAGGAAATGTATAAAATAATGTTTAAAAAACTATTTAATGCATGCATATCCTAGGAAATGTATAATCTTCCTAGGAATTGTATACAATTTCAATATCGTATTAGGAAATGTGTAAAGTAAATGCTTTCTGTAATAAAACACGTTGTTATTTTTTTTATTATAGCTCTTATTGATACAATCGGGTAACAGTCATACCGTAAAATTGTAATAATATTACGTTCATATTATTAATTATTATCTTACTAATGAATTTTAAAAATCAACTATCTAACTTTTAACATAAATATCACAAAATCAACTTATATTTATTCTTATAAAATCAAATTTTCATTTGGCAAGTAATCAGTCCCCTCGTCCCGCTGTCCCCGCGTATATTTGGCGCAGTAGTATTGTATAATCCGCCGTATAACATTACGGCTAGCTGTTTTAATATGCCGAAAATTCGTCTTTTTCCAAAATTCTACAAAAAGACGGTCGCGAGCCGACGGAGCCCCACTTCGTGGAGCTCCTATTTCTGTGTAGTTTTCAAAAAACATGAACCTAACCTAACCCACTCCCTTATCCAAACCAAAAGCTTTTGATTACGAATTATCGGCATAGTTACTACAAAATGCCGACCGTTTATAAACGGCTAGATTATATACAATTTGCCTGCGACATATCAATATCTTAAATGTTATACATTTCCGATCGCTATTTAGGAAATGTATAGATTTCCTAGGCAATGTGTATAAAATAATTTATTTCACACATTTCCGAGCGATTTTAAGAATTACATACATTTCCTAGGAATTGTATACAATGACGGATTACATACATTTCCGGTAACATATCTATCTATCTTCCTATTATCATACTCTAAAGTCCACCATGTTTGCTGAAAGGAAAAAATGACTTTTCTTTGAGAACTTAACCAATATTAGACACTATTACGTTATATTTAGTGAACAAATATCTAATTTACAAATATTCTTCTTGTCAACAGGTGTGGTTTCAAAATAAGCGTTCAAAAGAGCGACGTTTAAAGCAACTAACATCAATGGGGAGGGGTCCTTTCTTCGGCTCGTCACGCAAGATGCGAGGGTTCCCCATGAACCTCTCGCCGGGAGGGCTAGAGGAAGGGCCTCCGGGGTTCCCATACTTCGCGACAGCAGATGGCAAGTTCGAGTTTGGCTATGGTCCGCCGTTCCACCATGATGCGCCGTTCTTCCATCCACCTCCTTCCATGCCGTTTAATCAGCCAGGTTGGTAGACTTCGAAACATAACTTATACACCTATCTGTTCAAATGCTTATTGTCATCCGCAGAATCAGTCTCAAGCATATTTATTGCGTTATAAGGCTACATGGGATATATTATGTTCATGTCTTCTTGGTATATTGACATTATCTGAGATTAAATCTTTTTATAACACCTGAAAAATTTAGTCATGCTACCATACCTGTTCCTTGGACACATACAATTCACATATCGATAATGAGGTTAAATTGTAGAAAGCATAGATTACCTATATCGCATTGCGTTAATTTATTGAAACTGCAATTATTTACCAACGTGCATAATGTGCCAGGAGTTTAACGGGAGCAGGTCGTTTCGCAGGCGGAATGGAGTCGCTGCCAGGCGGCGAGTTCCCCGAGCAGTTCCCTCCGCCCGACCACCTGGTGCTGCCGCGGCCCTCGTCCCCCGAGTTCACGTTCGGCGACGCACCGCCACCTCTCCACCCCGAGGGCCTGGTGTGGTAGCTGAAGCCGGAGCCGCGTGACTACCACGACTGATGCGGCTCGATTGGCTATACTGTGGACTGAATAACGTTACGAACCGATAACGATAACGATACCGGTATTCTTGTGTTATCTGTGAACGTTTCCCCCGGTTTATGTTCTGTGCATTTTTACGTTTACGCGCCTTTGTGATTCGTGAATGGACACTTTCAAGGGTACGATTTGTGGTTGTTTCGATGCAATTTTGTAAATTAAATATCATTAGCATTATATGCACGTAACGTTGTGTGATTAAATTGTGAATAGTGTACAGAAATAAAGTTTTATAATATATCTTATGATAAAGCAAATACATAATTTATTTAGTAGGTATTAGAACGTGGTCGTTATACAAAATCATTTTGGTTCCTATTTTAAGATAGTTTATACGCATTATCTTTTGTGTATTTATTAATTATGTTTTATTAGCCAATTAGGTAAATTGAAATACATAAGAGAAATAGTATCTACTTACATACTACAGGCCCTAATACAAAATAATGACTTGTTAAAAGAATTGAGTGTAAATATTATATTCGTAAATGAGCATAATATCAAGTGTTTTAAATAAGTAAATCACGTCTTTAAAATGTTATTTTGTCATTTTAATTACTTTTGAATATTTGTCTTAATTATCATTTGTTGTTTTTAAACTGCATTGCTTTTTTTAAAGTAACGATCGTCGATTTTTTTTAATCATTGTTAGTTTGACTGTAAAAATGTAAGATATTTATTATTATAGAGGTATTTTCATTGCAATTCCATAATTAGGGGATCATTGTATTTAATTATAAGTACGTTTTCCAGTGTACTGAACCAAAAAATAAGAAAAATGCTTTATGCAATTTAACCTATGTATATTTTAAAGTGCAAGTAAAAGTTTTTTTTTCAAAGCGAGCACCACCTAACCTTACCAAGTATTCTGCTAATACTGGTATGTGGATATTTGTATATAACGTTATATAAATTTGAGATATTTTTTTTTTAATAATTTAGATATATTCATCTTAAAATGGCTACCTTTTCTACATTTATTTATAACAATGATTTTTGGTTCAGTACAAAGAAAAATGTGTATAAAACAGGATCGCATAGTTGTATGTATGTTTGTACTTTACTATAAGTGTTAATATCAAGTACTTACATACTGTTGTCTATCTGTATTTAGTAAATTAATAAAATATAATGGAATTGTCTGTAAGATTAAAATCTATTCGATAACTGGTTTATTTTATTTCTTATCTCAATATATTGATAGGTATCCTTCACCTGTTTTTGACAGAAACATTCAGTTTTAAATGCCGCTTTTACACTATTTTATTAAACACTGTTTTTATGGCAATAAATGAAAACTCTATTTCATAAAAAAACACGAAAAGGGAAAAAATCAATATAAACAATAGATGTTTATAATTTTACACGCAGCTATTCAAAAATCCAACAATAATATTCATTTTTTTTAAAAAGGTTATTGCTAACTGCTACTACTTTATAGGTACGTACCTAAGAGATATTCAAAAAGTGAATAGGTACTTATTCGATATACTTATTTCATTATTAAAAAATGATTTATGGATTAAGCTACTGAATATATTTAAAATTTAAATGATCAGAGAGTAATTTGATTTATATGATTTTTGCTTCGGTAGTTATATTGAAATAGATTACTAAACACCAGAATAGAAACTCAAAACCAGATCGACCCAACTCACTTCAAAATTTCGGGTGGTTACTCCGCAAGTGCAGGATAAAGTATCACGTCTGTGTTTTCGGTTAGCGCCGTAGCTAGAGCTAGGTAGAGCCGAAAGTTCCAACGGCACCATTTGATAGATGTATTTATTCACTTTAATTTCATTAAAAAATGATATTTACTTCACTGGAACAATTGCTGTTATCATTTACGTTATGCATTTAGGTGATTACGATCTGGTGCCCAGAGCTACCGATCTACGCGCTCTACTCCAGAATCTTACTGTACACTATGAGCCTATTCTGCTATGATGAGCTTCACTTGTCATAGTGGCCAATCTTACCTTCTGAATGATGAACCATTTCATCAAAAACGTTTCAATGTAATTCAACCTTCGTAATTCATAAGTATTGCTTTTTTTGCCGTCAGCAGTTACCTAAGTAAGTAAATCGGTGACAATATTTTAAATCTACATAACTGATAATATTCTAAAGAGAAAAGATTTGCCTTGTATAACGATGTAACTCAAGGACTACATGACCCATTTTCAAAATTATTTTTATATTGAAGTGCTTAAAAAGCAGATATTATAGTTATTTGGATTTAAAAAGCCCATAATGTTGTTTCTTGGCCATAGTATATTCTACAACTTGCATTCTATTATTAATTGTTGTACGATAAACCTTAAGATAGTAAATAATTATAAATAATGTATGAATTCAAATAAAGATTTTTTTTTTATAAGAATTATAAATCGTATGTGTAACTCTACAAAGTCCAACAGTCGATTTCACCAATGATTTTAATCAACGATTTTAAAACGTGTAAACGCAATTTAACAATTGCGATTGCACTTCCTGTGACTGATGACCCGAAATTTTGTGGGTCATTTGACAGGATGGCGGTTCTACAGGGGACTTAGTACGCAATGACAAAAAAAAATGATGGTCAGAACGCTGATACCGGATACCTTAAGATACTATAACGTTTTATATTAGAGAATCTTAACATAAAATATTATAGTATCTTCACCGTGTGTGACGCGCTTAAAGAGCTGTTAGAAATATTTAATATCAATAACTAATCGATTAAATTAATGCTAATTTTAATTTTTGACGTAAGTTGTGACTTGTGATGAATGTCGTTTCTTGTTTGATAGATATTTTGTAAATTCTGTTAGGTATGAATACTTAAAGACAAGGTATGAACTAAGTTTTAATGGTGAAATCGGTCTTTCTTTTGTCGAGTTTAAAAATTAAGACTGAAATGATAATATGAACCGAAAGAAAGAATAATAAAGATCAGAACTATCCATAATAATTATATAGTTAGTAGTTACATCATACCATCCGAGTTACAATATTTACATTAAAACTTTCTATTTAATTATTTGAATGGCATTAAGTATGAACAGAATGTTGCATTAAATAAAATTACAAATAATATGTGTTTTTTTATATTACGTTAATCAATGACTAGAAAAGAGACAAATATATTTTTGTGATCACAGTTTGAAGTAGGACTCAATTTCGTGTAAAAATCGTATGGCAAAATATTGGACACAACGCATAGAAAAGAAACCGTTTCTTTTGTGTGTGGCATGTCAAATATTTTGCCATGGACAAGCACCTTTTTTTTTTTAAGGTGTTTCTCAATGTTAGCCAGAAGGGCTTTTACATTTTAACGCGGACGCGGGGGTGCGGTTAGTACCTACTCACTTCAGAGCGCTGTAATACCATAGCTATTGACGTAATGAAAAAATGATGTATGTAAAAGAAAAACAATCTACAAAAATGGTCTGATATCATTTCTTCGTAAAATGATAAAAAACAATTTTATCGAAACATTTAAATAGCTCTAATTTCTGAACATTTTCGCTTGTAAATTTTTTATTTATAGTTCTACGACAAAAAGTTACTGGACCAAAGTTGTAGAGAATTTAATTTGCAACAAATAATGTTTACAAATTTTTTTTATCAGATAAATAGTTTAAGAGATATATCGTAAAAACCATTTCAACCACTATTTTCAAGATGGCGGCCGTGGGACAAGGGTTGCGACCCCACAAACTTGGTTTTAGCTTCATATTGAACCCCCCTACACATCCAAAAAATAAAATTGCGTCCTCTAAAAAACGCAAGGTTAGACCAAAAAAATGTAACATTTCAATGGACTTATATATCTGTCAACTGTGATAGTACTCTATCAAGTACCTTGTTTTATGTTATTTTTTGTATCGACGATCTCGTTATCTGTTAACAAACAGACTGAAATATACAAAATTGATCTATATCGATATCGATGTTTTATTTTACAGTGTTTCCCATCGCTATTACTGTAAACATGCCGTATCAACGCAGTGCGGGATGGCAAATAATTTTTCACAAAATCAGGGGTTTACATTTTCCCTCATATCTTTTAAACTATTGGGTCAAACTAAAAGCTATTTATGTTGTATATAGTATATACTAGACTATATATACAATTATCTGAAAAAAATTTTTTGAAATATCTTGAAATTTCATGAAATTATTAACCTTCAAAGTCAGAAGGTGCGATGTGATAAAAATGGCTCATGACGCACAGTGGTGAACTTGCCGATGTGAAGTATGGAAGACATGCCGCAACAACGGTAAGTTTGGCATTTTAGGTGCCGCAGTGAACGTGTTAACATTATTTTTGGATAACTTTAATAATTATTTGTTTCTGCAATATAATGCGATAACTGTATTTCTTTACACAACATGCCCAAAGACACTGCTCAAACTGAAACACAAGTTAAAAATTAAGTTCATCAAATTTTCCAAAACAGTAATAAGAACAGGTGATAAATACTATTTCGATTTGCCAACAGTTTATTCTAGCAACCACAACCCTCGTGCCTCGACGTCGTAAAGGAAAATTGTAATTTGTGAGGGCTCATACACATGGTGATTCGCACGCTCGAATCAACTATTCCCGTGGTTGCTTGTAATTGGAACTGCTACGGTCGTTATGGCTATGTGCTGTTTGTTGATCGTCTATGTATTCTGTGTGCTATGTATTGAACTGTGCCTTCTATGTGGACGTCTATGCAAGTTACGTAATAAGATCGATATGAGTCTCATATCCTAGTTAAGGCGTAGGTAGTATTTTTCTATTTTGGATAAAATATATGCTGTTCTTTACAATTGAAATCAACATATAGCTACGTCACGTCAACATAATAACCTACTGGAAGCTAAATATATATGAGAAAGTATGTGAAAAGTAATTTATGTGTGTACTAGCTGTTCCCCGCGTTTTCACCCGCATTGCTCCGCTCCTGTTGGACTTAGCGTGATGATAATATATTATGGCCTATAGCCTTCCTCGATAAATGGGCTATCTAACAACGAAAGAATTTTTCAAATCGGACCAGTAGTTCCCGAGATTAGCGCGTTCAAACAAACAAACAAACAATCAAACAAACTCTTCAGCTTTATGATATTAAGTATAGATTAATGCTAGTAATACATAGGTATGCAATTGTTAAAATAAATAATGTAAAGTTAAAATACTCTACCAAGTTTCCAATAGTAGGTAGTTTCTCTACTAACAGTCCAGCACATTAAACATCAGATAGCTTATATTATCTGTAGCAAGTAACAAGGTGGAAGGAGATTTTCAATCAATCACCATTTGTTACGGCCATCGAGAGATCTGACATGACGCCATTAGTGGAAGCCATGTGGCTTGCTGTAGACCTTAAGAATCTGCAATTATAAAATTGTTACCGTAGAAACCTAAAAAATAAATAAATCGTAATCATTAATGAACCGATTTTGATTAGCAGTATTTGCTAACGAAGCATATCAATACGGAAGTTATTATCACGCTGGAATATAAAATTATACATAGGTATTTACTTAACTAACAAGTATAATATGAAAGTATAAGCCATAAAAGGAAAATAAACAATCCCAGAATGTTTCACGTGAATACCTACTACATATTTTACATAAGTTCACATTTATGATGTTATTTAGTCAATGTCATGTACTTATATTCGAAATCAGAACACATAATTTGTAATAATTGTTTCATAATTTCGCCATTTAACAAGAAAAATATAAATATGTAACGTTAAAAAAGTTAATAACAATCAACAGTCGAGTGTATGAAAACTTTGATAGTAACTTAGGCCAACAATTATGAAAATTAAAGTACTTAATAAAGGATTACACACATATCCTACAGTTTTCATTGTACCTAGGTAATACCTTAATTTTCGTGATATACAAATAACAAACACCTAAAAACAACGAAAGCATATCAAAAACTTACCGTTACACAGATACTCTACAAATTTATCTTTTGAGCACGTGGTTAAATTAGATCTTTATTTTTAACACAAACACAATGAATTTAAAAATAATTTCATAACATCACAGGTACTCAGCGCAGCGGCATCAGTACATATTATGTTCTATCATTAAAGAAAATGTTGGTAGTTAGATTTGAATTTAGAAATAACTATCGTCTACCGACCCGAAAAGAAAAAAAAGTGATTGTCTATGGCCTGTGCTTATGGTATTTGCAAGTTAAAAAGAAATAAATAAAAAAGTACATTTACATATACTTATATATCTCGATATTAATTTAATTTTTTATTTTTAACAAATATTCAAAATTGGTGCAAAAAAAAACAAAATTTCCTCAAAACAGAACTTTTTTCTAGCTGCTTACTTATTATTTTACTCTGTGGTCTTGACGATGTTTCTGAAAAAAAAATATTATGTAGGGTAGGTATCTGTTGTTTTTCATACCATTCAACATTTAAAAAGCGAGATTAAGACGTGCTTTATAATATTGTATATCTAATGATTAATTTTTTTGTCAAGAATTCAAAATTTTCATAGTTTATTTGGAATTGATTTGGAGTTTATCTTGCTCTATGTTAAATGTGAACATTACGCGGTAAGTGTTGGAATTTCTATTACATAGTACGTACCTATGTACCTACCTACTTGTATTTTATACCCGGCTTTGTTCGATTTTTATAGATGTTTTTTCATTTCAATTTTGTTGATGAAAAACTTCGTTGATAATAATTATTGTTTCATTAGTTTTAACTGTACATTGGTACCTAACTCCCCAAATTCCAATGCTTTGAGGTACCGATTCGATAAAGGACTTTTGACTTTTCACTTGATGAAATTGGAAATTTGTAGTAGAAACTGCTGATCATATCAATGATGATCTAAATTATCAAGAAGTAACTGCTATTATCAAAACCATATTCAAATTTCTACATCTAGGTACTTAAATAGAAACGAAAATTGTGTTTATACTTTTATGTTTTAAAATGACGTGTTGACTTTTTCCATTCAAAATAAATAATTGTACTGGCTTAATTATAATAAATGGAATTTTTAATGTAACAATGATGAATAGACTTTAGGTATGTGGCTCTTGAAAGAAAACATAAAATTAAGTAGGTATACTAAACACACCAATATTTGAACATTTCATCAACTTATTAAATAAGCAGTGAACGGCAAATAAACGTGAAAATTCCCTCAAGTATCCATTAATGAGAGCAATTGTTATTGTGTAGGGGCGACTGCTGACACCTACGAAACTAGGAATATTTATATGGAGCTGTTTATACCTTTAGTGTTAATACGTCTAGTAAATTTAATATATTATCGATGGCGGTAGATGGCAAAAATCATTATATTGCTATTTGTTTCTTTATAACCTCGTATATTATACATAGGTAGGTACTTATCTATATTTTTATCTACCATCGTGCTACTGTTAATGTATGCATGCAATATTTAAGTAATAATAATAAATTACGCATGTATTTTTAATTTAATATTTTTAGATAACATTTTCTTACTATATAATATAATATAACATTATTTTGTACTTGGTGATACATACTTACTAAAATTTTAATTTCGCAGAACTAATTAAACTAACTAACTAATATTACTCTAAAATTTGTCTCAAAAAGTAACAGCTCAATATAATTCCATGAATAGCACGTGTTATATTTGACATTTGCGTGCGCGCACCCCATTGGTCAATCGTGTGATCTTTGCCGAAACACGCGTGGTCGGAAAATTACCCACATTATTTATTTGTCGTATTTGGAAAGGTTACGCATTAAAATTACATACGATTTGACTCATCAATGAATAACTGTTTCCAAATATGTTATAGGATAGAGATAGGTAGGGTACCGGCTTTCTTTGTCATAAATGTGAAGCGTTTTGTATAACCAGAGGCTTATAATAATAGATTATTTTTCCGACCCAAATATCGACCAATAGAATTGCACCATTCGACGTCACGTGGTACAACCTACATGGTATTATACTGATAATTTTTTGAAAATTTTCTCTGGTCGTTGACGTCAAACTGACAGGTTTAATTCAATTGTGAAATTATTGGCCGATATTTGGGACGGAAAAATAATCTCCCGAATACCACACGAGCTTCAATATTATCTGGCATTTCCCTCAAGGTTCCCTGCAAACAAATAAAGTCGTCAAGTTTTTCAGGAAAAATCACTCGCGCTTCGCGCTCGTGATTTTTTAGCCTTGACTAAAAACTTGACTCCTTCATTTGTTTGCAACGAACCTATCGGAAAATACCCGATAATTTTGAAGCTCTTGTGGTATTATAAGTGGGTATTTTTTAATTCTATTTTTTTCATAATCAAATAGATATCTACTAACATCAAAGGTACAAAATGTAATAAATAAATCACCATTGAAATTTTAACAGTAGCAATGCAATAAATTCTCAACTTAAAAATCAAACACGAGAAAAGTATACCATTAAACTACAATTAGTTCGTATCGTTCAGCATACAAACACGAACTGGAAAAACGTTTACATTTTATATAGTTTTGATTCAATTGTCCTAAAGCTCGTAGCGAACAGTCACATGTTTTGTAGTAATTTTTCCAAAGCACATTCCCAAAACATTTCACAAGCATTAAAATTAAGACGCCACATGCCGAAAACTAACATTAATAATCGTTGCAATATTTTATCTTGCACCTAGGTTCACCTGTCCGAAAAGCTTAAAAAACGTCCGCCCCACGAAAGGCCATAGACTAAAATTAATTATTGTTTTTTTAACTGCCCTTCGGGAATGTTATAGCAGAAATTATTTGGTGTTTAGCCGCCGAGGGGCGGAGCGCGATGTGATTAATATATTTCTATGAAAAAACCTAAATGAGCTTGCCCGCCACCGATTCTTGTTTTCGGCTGGACCATTACCATGCGTAAAATAAGAGAATAATATTGAGATGGTTTTTAAATCGAATGTAGTACAATATGTACTCTTGAACACCGAGTTATATCTATTATAGAACTGGGCTTAGGGCGAAGTAGTAAGTACCTACCCCATTCGTAGTGGGTTACTTAATTAAATAAGCTTTTATTAATTCTCTTATGAGTCTGTTATTTAAATATTCAGGGGAAACTATACTGAACAGGAAGCACATCCTATCAATTTTTTAAGAAAATGTAAACAATTTTCGTTCGTTAGACGTTTTCATTATAAACTTTATATATAAACACTGTTCAAGATAGGGGAAGGGGGGGCAAGACGGGGTAGCGGGCAAGACGGGGTACCCGCTGTATCAGGCGATCTAACTGATCAATCACGATCGTTCTAACGCATGACGAGACGCCACCATTACAGCTACTAGTCGGCGATTTCAAGTAACACAGAAATCCCGCGCTGCTTTATTATTCGAAAAAAACATTTTTTTAATGGTTTCGTTGTCATTTTATCGTAATTTTCTAAGCATGTTCTGACGTGAAGGAGGTTTATTCTGTTTTGAAGTTAATTTATTACAGAGAGCCAATGATTTGACTACCATGTAAGTATAGTCTTGTCTTTCTACTGCTAACAGTTATTTTAAAATTTGTTTTTGTATTCTAATTGGCACGAAGGGCAAGATAGGGTATATCTGACGGGGGTAAGATGGGGTAGTGCCCCGTTTAAAATTGCCCTGTTTTTAAAATGTAAGCACTTGAGTGTCATGAGTTTAGAACTTCATTAATGAATTTTTACTATTGTAGAATGGTGAAGAACTACAGAAGAAAAACAAATAGAGGAAATTGGGAGGAGGAGTCGATGCGAAAGGCAGTGGATGCTGTTATCCAAAGAAAAATGGGGTATAAATTGAAACAAAGAAGTAACAACAGCAGTGAAGAGGACTAAAAATAAAACGACAGTGCTTTAAAGAAAAAAAGCCAAAACTAACGACAGTCGACAGCGATAGTGATGTTGAAAATACTTCATGTCTGTAATGGTCGATATTTGGAGTCAAACGAAGGCTGGGCGTCTTGTGCTGCATGCGGAAAATGGGCTCATTGCAGCTGTGCTGGTATAGAGGATGAGGATGAAGATGCCACGTTCACATGCGAATTATGTTTGGGATAGTGGGTACCCCATCTTGCCTCCAAGGGTACCCCATCTTACCCGACATGGGGGGCAAGATGGGGTGTAGGGGGTGTATTTGAATTTTATATATTTATTAATTTCCTGTGCCATTAAGCTACCTAAAAAAGACATAAAATTGAAGACTGATTATATTAAGTGATTTTAAAAATAAAACAGTTATTGTAAACAAAACCGTTCCACTTTTATTCAAACCTAAACATTAAGTACCCTGTCTTGCCCCCCCTTCCCCTAATATTATATTAACTCTAGTACAATGAAAACAAAAAGATTTTCTCGATTCATACTAAATCTTCGTATAAAAATACATTAAAATGCACCATTATTTTTAAAACAATAAAATGTCTATAGCCGAATAACGAATTTAGTTCCCAAGGCATCATCTTTTTGCGGACCTCGTCGGGAGATGAGCCACGCCTACAATCTCCGGGAATTTGCATTTAATCTCATTTGTCATTGTCTGCGGAATAAAGTCTAGGGTTTCGAGCCCACAAATAATCTTACATTAGTTTTATGACCATATAATGAACAAATTGCCTTTTAATAGTTTAAAAATCCTCCTTTCCATTTCTCAGTAACATTGTGCACGAGGAAAGAGTTTTAAACAAGTTTTATGCAATTTTGGCATAAAAATATTTACTAACATAATTTACAGTCGCGGAATCCACAGATTTTAACTAATGATTTTAGTTGTTTGTTAGATATTCCAGTTTAAGAAGATAGAATGTATTTTTTGTGTACTTGTTTTTTGTTGAACGATCAGTCTTAAAATCTTATATTAATAGCTATTTATAAAATGTTAGATGCATGCAATATTTTAACTTAACATAACGGGACATTGACAAATAAAAAGCATTAAATTTCTTACATTGAGATTTTCTAGAATTTAGGGGGCCAATTTCCATTCTTTAGTTGGTTGAAAATTAAACAAAGACATTTTTAAACTATAATTACCTACTCGTAAAATAATGCTCCATAAAATTCATTAAAGCTACCACAATAAATATTAAAAAAGAATTGTGTAAAACAAAACAAATTTGAAAACGGAGCGAATTCCTCCCTAGGCGCTTTTGACGCAGGCTGGGATGTTTACCGAAATTAAAAAGTAATTTTTCCCGGGTCCAGAAGGCGTAAACGTGAAATGCCCATGGGGAATCTCGAGCTGGTATTATAAGGAAGTCGCGACCGCCCATCACCTCTAGCCATGGCTACTTGGCTGATTCTAATCATATAGGTAGTAGGTACTTTGGGATTCGGGAGATATAACGTTTCATTTGGATTAATAATGTGTAATTTAAATAAAAGAAGGCTCTTAAGAATTCCATATAGTATTTTATTATTATCTGTGTCCATACTAAGAAATACATTTTTGAATCGAGTATTACTGAGTGAGTTAAAATGAGATTACTATAAATTATCATTTGGTATATTTTATTAAATGATCGTAATATGAAAATCCATTACGCATGATTTTTTTCATTTTCATTGGGAAAATAACTTATGAAAGACTGTACCTACGCTTTTGGTAACATTTAAGTAGTTTATTTAAATGAGCAGCACGTAATAGGTATGTATTTCACTTAAACAATGTTTTCTTTACGTACTTACGTTGTACGGGTAAGAAAAACTATAAATTTCAATATAGGATGATTAATCTTTAGAGACGTTAACGCCGAAAACGGTTAAGTGTATCAAGGATACTAAAATGACGTTTCAACATCTCTGTACGTCTACCCGATTACAGATAATTTTCAGTTACGTCTGAAGGCAAGTGAACAAAATCAGAGCAATCCCAATATGTCCTAAAGGCAAACCCGCATTAACATATCTTGTTTACGGCCGGTCGCTTCGTATATGTTAATGACATTCGGATAAATATATTCACCGGTACAAACGCCTCACTGCGTTCCTTTGTATTGTTTATCATTATAACTATTTTATCAAAACCCCCAAATTCTATCATGCCAAATAGTGTGTAAAGATCTTCCTAAATTGGACGCCATTTTGCTTCTTTTTACATTATAAATTCAAGCTGTTTTGTTTTTATTTTGTTATAATTTCGCGAAGACGCCGCGCGCCGCAGGCAAAGCGGCAATATGAATATTAAGAAATTTTTTGTCCGGAGCATCATGCGTGTTTCCATTGTTTTATCTTATCAAAGTTTAATTTTTTATGGTTTCTAGAACTGTGCGTGTTGATTTCAGGAAAAAGAAATATTTTCACACAGAGTGTACCTATAAATGAAATGTGGATAACGGTAGAAGACATTTAAAATATATTTGATAATGTATTTGTGTAATTTATAAATTCTGTTATTTTCTGTTATATAAAATATAGTAATTAAAATAAGAATATAGGTAGTTTCTATAATTATTTAATAAACTATAGAGTCAATGATTTTTCTTTAAACAGATTCAGACTCCAGTTAACATAATGCTAACAATTGAAACTATTTTTTATTTCCAAATATCTTCCAAGTTTTTGTTGTAAGATTTACTTCGTGAAATTTTAAGCCTTTTCCCACGTATTATTGAAAGTTGTAAGAAATGTAAAAATATACATCAATGTAAAAATCATGCGAACAAATCGTATCGTGACGACAAACGCAATGGAGACGCGGTCTAACGGTCACTACTCTCATCTGACTGATGGGTGACTAAAATTTATGGCCAACGAACGAATTAATAGTAATTGTACGACGAATAATAGGACAAGTTAGATGAACCAGAAACATCTTTTTTTGCGAGCGTTTTGCGGTGATTTTAGCGCTATTCCTAAATGTTCCAAGAACATTTTAGTGCTTAGGATTTTATAACGGCTCCTTATGTTATTTTTTCTTTGGTCTTTTGCGAAATTTCGACTGTAATAATTTTACGGAACTGTACTTATTTTGGACAACAAAAAAATATGAAGTACCTAAACAAATAATTTTTATTTATGATTATATGCAATTCTATGTAGGTAGGTAATGGTATAGGTAACTTAGAAGCTCAGTAATTATGCAAAATACAGAAACAATTATACACATTTTCTTATTTCAATAGTTTTTACTTTGACCACTACAAACGCAAATGTCCCTTATTTGAATCCGATATGTTAATGATGCCATAGACTAAATTGAAAACGAATGTTTTGTACTCGGTCTATGTGCGAAAGGTTTTCATTAAAAGATTATTCAGCTCACATTTCTTCTAACCCCCTTTAGTAACTATAACGTGCCTAGCAGGAGTTACAAACACCTTTATTAATTTTAAACATAGTCCGTTTGAAGTTATTGACTGCGTTGAAAACATAAACGTTTGCCCAGAGCGCGGGCGTGAGCGCTACTTGATAAGTGCAGCTCACGCACGCCGCGGGCACTGGGGCCACACCCTTAGGTATATGAAATGATTTTTGTATCATAAATATTTAGCCAACTACGATAATATACGTACTACGTAATACGTGATACATGTAGGTGTCAATTTATTGGCTAGCTTTATTTATTGATTATTTGATGGTTGAGATTTCTTTTGAAATCTTCACACGTACACACAAAAAGCACAACTAATACTACAGTAAAACCCGTTTAAGACGATTTTCCAGGGACTCAACTAAAAACGCGTCTTAAGCGGGAAAGCGTAATAAGCGGGAAATAAAAAACGGACTTACTACATAGATATTATGTATTAATATTTATTATGGTTTTTCGGATGTATTTATATTGTAGGAACATTTAAAAATTATGTACGTTATACAAAATGTCGTGTCGTGTGTATCACGTTATTATAATATACAGTGTGGAAATTTTCGATGGGCCCTGGAGAGAAAGTACTTCAAATACTTAAATGATAGCAAATTTTGCTGAAAGGAAACATTCCTTTATTTTTAAAAAGAATTATAACTGCATTCTAAGATTTTCGAAAAATCACTTGCATCGAACGGGAATCGAACTATCCGAAACTAATTTTTGTCGTCGACGCATTTGATTTAAAGAAGTTACATCGCGTCTTAAATCATTAACTGCTGATATTGCCTGGGCGTGTGTCAATATCGGAGTTGACTCATCTTCTTCTTGATCATTACCACTTTGAGCCTCTTCTTGTTTCATTCACACTCTCAATAAGATCTTCGAATTTCTTCTTCTTGAATTTCTTATGATGATACATTATCATCAATGAATATCCAGGAAACCACTGCAGTCATCGCGTCAGTTCAGTCAGTCGGGTTTGAGTCGGCCGTTGTCGCAGGGGTAATTTTTGTTGGCCGTTAGAGCGTATTAAACGGGATGACGATCGTATTAAGCGTCAAATACAATCTATATATATAAAAATCAATGCCACTTTTCGTTGTAATTCCATAACTCGAGAACGGCTGAACCGATTTCGATAATTCTTTTTTTATTATATTCCTTGAAGTACGAGGATGGTTCTTATGTAGAGAAAACGTTAATATGTACCACGGGCGAAGCCGGGGCGGACCGCTAGTAATGTATGAAAACATGTCTCAAGTTGCAGGGACTTATGCAAAAAGGCGTATATTATACGAGAAATCGTATTAAGCGTGATCACGGTTTAAAATTGTAGTTTTATTTATTTGAAAAATACTTGCTCCAGACATAAGAACATGGGCGTAGCTAGCCATGGGCTCAAGGTGGGGCAACAATAAAAAAATAATATGTAACTAGCAACTGTATGTACCCAAAGTCATATCCAGGTCTTCGAACCTCAAATGCATGCCGTCATTTGCGAAGGCATTTGCGAAGGCATTTGCGAAGGCATTTGCGAAGGCATTTGCGAAGGCATTTGCGAAGGCATTTGCGAAGGCATTTGCGAAGGCATTTGAGAAGGCATTTGCGGAGGCATTTGCGAAGGCATTTGCGAAGGCATTTGCGAAGGCATTTGCGAAGGCATTTGCGAAGGCATTTGCGAAGGCATTTGCGAAGGCATTTGCGGAGGCATTTGCGGAGGTTCTATAGAACGTGACACGTAAAACAAAAGTGAAATGGGATAAGATAGTGGGGTAACTAACTGTACTACACTCATTTTTCTTACAGTTCATGTAACATAGAAGCCTCAGCTATTTTCTTTTTTCGTGTGTAATTCGTTATTCGAATTATTCTTATTCAAAACACCTTATTGTTCACCTACTACATCACGAAATAGATCCAAAATGTGTCCCTATCTTCAGCCGTTTGGTCGCTGGGCGTATGACAATTATTTGTTATCAGTCATTGTAGAGGTAAATAATACTAATGTTTTGGTCTCATATTCTGTGTCGACTGTCGACTTTCGAGAATCGAGTGTGAATTTTCTTACGGATATTAAGCTTAGTAGTTAGTACCTGGATAATTCAATTTTTAGATTTGGGGCAAGCGCCCCATCCTGCCCCACCGTGGCTACGCCCATGCATAAGAAGTGAAGGTTATATAAAGATAAAGTTTTGTGTAGTATTAGATAGAGCAGAAGGACTGTAACCGATCATTTAATAAAACAAGTGATCAATTTCCCTCATACCCAACCAAAAAAGATGAAACTTTATAAGTTCCTAAGAAGTAAACACCGACATTGAGTAGAGTTCTTATACTTTTACAATTAGAAATAGCAATTGTCTGGACAGTAAATCGTTAATGTTATGTATTAGCAAATTCCAAAGTTTGATTGACTTTTATCAAAGTAATTGGTCAAGCCTGTAATCATAAAGTAATCTATCTACATAGCAACTGATAAAAGGCCAGAATCAATTTATGTTCCGGCAAATGGAATCAGACTTTCTACAAAAAGTCGACAGAATCAAAATACATAGCTACCATTCGATCTCCTTGCGCCCAACCTACATGGACTCGTTTTTTTTATCTGTACCTTTCCCACAACTCGCTATGTCCCCGCCCAATAAGAAATGCTTGGTCATTGCAACCTTTCAATTTTTTATTTGAAATAAATTTAATCGTAGTTTAATCTACTGTTTCAATAGGTTAGTTTTTGTGTCATGGTGCTATTGGTTAGTTTAGACTATGTGACTTCTGTTGTGTTTAATTTTTTCAGTTACGTTAGAGTATTTTTCTTTGGTAATAAGTTACATTGTGCAAAAATAGCGTAACCGGAGGTCTGCGTATTCGTTGGAGTTGATTCTTATATTAATTAATAACATTTATTTGCTTCGAAATGAATTGTGAAATGAAATAATGATTACATTTGTTTTTGTTGTATCTGTCGGAAATTAAATGACCGAGCTATAAGATTACTTTTTACGTATTGGAAAAGATTGTTTTTATCATTATTTAATGAAAGTATAATTATTCAAACTATTTAGCTAAAGATACTTTACTCACTAAGTAGGATGTGCCGAATGTAAAACGTGTTGGTAATGTGATTCTAAACAGGCAAGCTTCTGAAAATTCTATGAAGTTTTATCATTTCCAATCTACGTACCTACATCAATAACTTCTAGCAAAACACGGTAGGTAGATACACCTCGAAATAACAAATCAATCAAAAACATCGGTGGCCATGAGAACGTCTATTCAAAATTACAGAGAAAAGCCAGCAGAAATATTAAAATAACCTGTTCGAAAAGCATCGGCGGGAGATTTTACAGATAATGCTGTAGTACATAGCTGTACTGAGATTATCAATACTTAGGCTACATGCATCATGTTCTTTGTATACTTACATGATTTTTGTTATAGGGAGACAAATGAGCCTACAATGCTGCTATGATGCTGACCTATGTGCCGGGTTGCTGCTACGGAGTTTCGTGTAAATGAAGTGTGGAATGGTGTATACTGTAGTTGAAAATGGATCGAATAAGTTTACGAAATGAAGAAATAGGGCTCGAACAAATTATCTTACAATTGAGTAAAAGGATAGAAATCATATTCTAGCTTTTGGAATACTAACGAGGTATTTTTCTGTAAGTATGATCTTTTCGACTTTCGACGTTAATAACGACTCGGAGTATTTATTGAATAAAATAAGTCATAGAAGCACTAAGTTTTAATGTTTATGATCTATGTATGAAAAATTTTACGTTTGTTTTTATCCCATGAACAAAATACCTAAAGACCTAGATATTGTAAGAATACGGATTTTATTTAGAATAAAGTAAGGTGCTCCTTTTTAAATATAAATACTATGTGCAGAGCCTTATGTAGTTAGCTTTAATATCCGACCATAGACTACGGAGAGGCAAGAAGCCGCGCATGCGCGCTACCCCGTAATTAAGGCTGCTGTGCGCGCGCCGCCCACAAGACTTCCATAGACATTCTTTTATTTTTTAAATTTACAACTTTTATATTATAGTCACACGATGACTTTGAAATAAATAAATTGTTTATGACGTCCGTAATATCGATTACTAAAGTTTTTGCGGTGTTAGTGCTGATTTACACAGGGTCAGTAACTGACTACAAATTCGAGGAAAATCAGTTAAAGTCAGTCGCGGCGCCGAAATTTTCGCTGCGACTGACTTGTCTACTGACCCTGTGTAAATCAGCACTTATAGGTATCTTTAATAACAAAACCCAATTAATTTATATTTATGTCCAACCACCAAACGACCTTAATAGTTTTCAATACAATAAAATGAGTTAGAACTATTTTTTTTAATTAAGTCTAGTCTAGTACTTTTCTATAGAGAAGGACGTATATGTACATAGTAGGTATATTGATAAGAAAACCACAAGAAAACATACACAGCATAAACGGTCATCCATTTCCCACAATTAAGATTAAATCACCCGAAATGTAGCCTCAGGCCTCAATAGTAACAGAGTCTTTTACCAATAACCCTTTACACCGGAATAACAATTAAAACAATAAAAAAGGTCCATGAATGGAGTCGAGATAGCTTCTCATGTATATTAAAAGATCCCAGATCCCGTCCAGTTGATTTATGTGCCAGGGAACAGACCGCCTCATTCATTTATTTTTTTAATCTGTTTGTCGATTTTCCGATAGACTTGATTAGTTTTAACCACGAATTAACAGTTCCTTTATTTTTATTCTCGTTAGCTGGATTATGATTTGTGTCAATTTTTTTTTTTTTTTTTTTTTTTTTTTTTATATTAGAGTGGGCAAACGGGCTTGTGGAGCGCCTGATCGTAAGCGAGTCCACCGCCCATATTCATCTACAGGGGATTCTGCAGGTGCGTTGCCGACTTTTTGAGATGGAGGTACACTCTCTTCTTGAAGACACTCAAGTTGTAGACATTAGGAAATGTCGCTGCGGGGAGGCTATTCCATAATTTGGTAGTTCGTGGTAAAAAGTTACGAGAAAAACGCACTGTGCTCGTACGCCAAAGATCTAAGTGGTGAGCATGAAACTTTGCCTTGTGTCGGGCAGAACGATGATGGAAGTCTGCGGCAGGTATCAGTTCAAACAACTCGTCAGAACACTCTCCATTGTACAGACGATAGAATACGCATAAAGATGCGACGTCTCGTCGTAAAGCTAGTGAATCCAGCCGATCAGTAAGTGCCCGGTTGCCGATAACTCTGACGGCTCTTCGTTGCACGCTATCGAGTGGAAGGAGTTGATATTGAGGGGCACCGGCCCAGAGGTGGGAGCAGTATTCCATATGAGGCCGTATTTGCGCTTTATAAAGTAACAAGAGATGGCCTGGCCTGAAATACTGCTTCGCTCTATTAAGGATGCCCATTTTTTTAGAAGCTATAGTAGCTTTGCCTTCCAAATGATAGCGGAACTGAACGTCGTCAGATATATCGACACCGAGAATTCCGATACTAGGCTTTATTGTTAGGGGAGTGTTCTCAAATAAGGGAGCTGTGAGAAATGGGGTTTTCTTGGCTGTGAATGAACATACTTGCGTCTTGCCAGGGTTAAATTGGACAAGATTTTGTCGACCCCACTCAGAGACTTCACCAAGGAGAGCCTCAATATTGGACACAAGTATGTTTCGGTTTGCATTGACGTGTTCTCGAGAAATATTTGGGCGGCCGGAATATATAGCATCTCCAGTACTGTCATCTGCATAGCAATGAATGTTACTGATTTGTAACATGTCATTGATATGCAGTAAGAACAGTGTGGGTGAAAGGACGCAGCCTTGAGGGACGCCAGCGTTGACAGGCAGTAGTGCAGAGCTCGAACCGTCAACCAAGACCCGGATACTACGAGATGTAATAAAGCTGGCAATCCACTTACATAATTTCTCTGGGAGTCCATAGGCTGGAAGTTTCGAGAGAAGAGCCCGATGCCACACCCGATCGAAGGCTTTTGCAACGTCCAGACTAACCGTTAAGGCCTCCCCTTTACTCTCGATTGCCGTAGCCCAACGATGGGTTAAGTAAACTAGGAGATCACCAGCTGACCGTCCATGGCGAA
The DNA here is from genome assembly GCF_905220415.1 of Colias croceus. Taxonomy (NCBI): domain Eukaryota; kingdom Metazoa; phylum Arthropoda; class Insecta; order Lepidoptera; family Pieridae; genus Colias; species Colias croceus. The sequence continues at coordinate 5,147,742 of NC_059555.1, forward strand.
AGCCATACTGTCGGTCACTAATCAACTGGTTTTCTTCCAAATAACCCAGAAGTTGGCCGTTAATGATGCTTTCCATCACTTTTGAGAGTAAAGAGGTAATCGCGATAGGTCTGTAGTTGCATGGATCAGAACGATCGCCTTTTTTAGGGATCGGGTGTACTGAGGCAGTCTTCCACGAAGCAGGGACTGCGCCAATGTTATAGGAGTACCGAAACAGCTCTGTGAAAACCGGTGCCAGTTCCGGAGCACATGTTTTGAGAACAATGGCGGGGATACCATCAGGCCCACTCGCTTTGTGTGTTTCGAGACAGAGAAGAGCCTTTCGCACAGCATTCTGTCTGAAATGCACATTAGGCATAGAACTCTTGCACCGCGAGATAGCAGGCGGTACTTTCTCTCCGTCATCCATGGTTGAATTAGATGCAAAGAGAGCACCCAGAAGATCGGCTTTCTCTTTGGAGGAGTGGGCTAAAGTATCATCTCCCCGGCGCAAAGGTGGTAATGATGGCTTGCAGAAGTTGCCTTGGACAGCTTTGGCGAGTGACCAGAAAGCACGGCTCCCAGAAGGGTAGCGTATAAGCTTCTCACCAATGCTGCCAATAAATTCGGACTTCGATTTGGCTATTTCCCTCTTATAGACCCTGGAAGCAGAATTATACTGTTTTTTAAGAGCACCAGCATTTGGATCCTTTTTAGACACAGCATTTGCCCAGGCATGGAAACTCTCTTGCTTCTGGCGGGATGCCATTTTGCAAGAGCGACCATACCAGGGCTGGGACTTGCCGCCGATGGGGACTAAAGAGTTTGGTACAAACAGTTCCATTCCCTGTAACACCACATCAGCAACTGAGTCAGCGTAGTCGCTAGGATGTAAAGAAATTGGTCAATGCTATTGTTGTCTATTTATTTAGGTTTATTCGAACTAGATACCTATGTGGAGATTTTTATCATTAGCTCAATTATATTCTGATCGTGATTTTGAATGTAGTTTGTTTTTGGTCAAGTTATGAGTTTGATACTGTGAACTTTTGCTGCAATTACTTAGTATCTAAATAGAACACGACGAAAAATAATCTAACGTATCTTTCAATGACACTAAGAATGTTTGTTTAATTGTTTTGCTAACGTTAAGTTTGAAGATCTATATTTCCGCAATTTCTTTACAATCATTATGCCTATTTAAATTATCTTATCGACAGCATTAATCTCGCTCTCCTTAAAAACACTTATATGTAAATTACGGTTTATGACTACTCCAAAGCTTTTAAGGTTCGAAAACATTGTCACCAAATCCCGACATATTGAGATGCATTAAGTTGCGGTGTGGACGTCTCTCGAATGTTTTATCGACGTATTGGATCTCATAATATTTGCGTCGGTGTGCTCAAAGTCGATGGTGTCTGCGGTCTGTGACCACAGCCGTCGAATTTATATTCTACAATTTATATAGGTACAAATATGTGTAACAAAAACTGAACGAATATTTTTATGAATGTGCAACGTTATGTTTATGATTGTGATTTTATGAGATCTTTTGGAATATTTGTATCCTGACTCCATTTTCAGACACTCATAGTGATCATTTTCTTTTTCTTTTTCCTTCAGATAGATTCTTTAATAAGCGGTTTACTGTATTGTCTATCTAATATATTTTCGAACTTCTTAAGCCTGGTAAAACTTTGTACAAATGTTGTCTTAATTAAGTATTCTCGATTATTCAATTTTAAGTGAACTCAATTTGACCATAGTAAAATGTATTCACACTCATAATTAATAAAAAAAAAAATAAATAAATAAATAATTCAGTTAAAGATATCTAAATTTATAACAGCTGTAGGTAATTATGCGCAGGCGCCGCTTAGACGTTTTATTTCAATTTTTGAACTTCGATAAAACCTAGAGAATTATAGATGATTTCTTAAAAAACAAAACTATACTTTAAATTCTCGTAAATTCGGTCGTAAATTTGTCTTAACAATTTTACATACAAATTCAATACAAAAGTGATGTAATATTTCAGAATATTTATACGAATATGATTCATAAAGGTATGACATTAAGATCTGAAATTAAATAATTGGAGAATCTATTGTTTCGGTCGATCGACCATAATGATATAATGGGTCGCGGGTTCGATCCCGCGCAATTACGTGGCACACGATCGATTATTGTGATCAATACAGGGGTTAGACGGCGGTTTGCTGCCAATTTTATATCGTTTTTATAATTTTGTTACAAATAATGCGGTTGATGCGTTTCATCGATAAACATCTGACATGTCTAGGATACATCGATAATATTTTATTGATTTTTGTTTAACTTATTTTGTTTGGTTAATTTCTATACGAGTTAAACACATTTTTTCATTAAGTCAAAGGATACGTAAGACCTAGAGTATTTTATAAGGCTAAACTAAGATTGTCTAGGAAGTCCATGTTCAAACTTACTTTTTCACATATGACTTGGTGAAAATTTATAAAATAGAAAAAGTTTTATTTCAGTCATTGATTGGGTTCTTAATTGCATTGAGCAATTTACCAAATGACAGAGAAGGAGTAAATCATTTTTCAGGAAGGTTCTATTATTTTATAACCCGGTTTGAAATACCAGTTCATTTTCGAGGAAGTAAATTGGCTTGTAAATATGTACCTACCTATACCGACATTTAATATAGTTTATACATTCAAATTGCAAACATTCAATACAGACTTGTCCAAAACTTTACTATCATCGATATCGACATCGATACATCGCATCACTATTGTATCGATCGGATCGGTCGACATGGATCGACAATTTTGTAAATTGTGCGCCGATTAGCGGCCGATTACGACTATTACGGGAAGACGGACACCCGGACCGGCTCTATTAAAATAATCGGTAAGCGATAAAACCCGTGCTAGTTCTTTTATAAACGGTTAGGACCGTGCGACTAACCTAATTTTGTTTAAACTATTATCAACTATTAAATAATTTTAACAAAAGTCTGCTACAATATAATATGCTAACGAAAGTAGGGTTTGTAAGTATTAATGCAATAAAAACACCATTGAGCAGCTTTACTATTAATAAATAGTTAAGTATATACAAATAGATCATAATATAATTTTTATGCTAAGCAGCATTGTACGTAATTTATTGTATTCAAGAGTCTAGATGCTTAAATTGTATAAAAAGTGTGTTAATCAAGGCATAACAACAACTCTACATAGTTTTTTATGCAATAAATTGGATACTAATCTTACCAAGCGTTTAGCGTCTATTTTAATTTTATGCGCCGAAACATAAACACGTACATACGGAAATCAAAATTATTATAATAGTTCAGGAGACATCGCCCATTTTTGCAAGTGACTACTATCAAGCTGATTTTCCGTTTGTAGCTTTATTTTGATGAGACGCCCAATAATTTCGTGTACGAAACTCTCGATTGTGGTAGCTAACAGAGATAACAAGGATAAAAATTTTTGATTTGATGGTTCTCAAATATTTATTACGCAATTTGTAGGACAATATTATGTCTGTTGAAATATATAAACATTAACTAAGTGAAAACAAAAAAATCAGCTTATTAGTAATCATTTATGATGACCTCGTTATCGATACACTTTGGAAAGGGGGACTCTTTGAACCAACCATAGATTTTGTAGGACAAATATTTTTTCGAATAATTTAGGTAATTATCTTGAGATTGAACAAAAAAAAATTCAGTTAGTAATAAATATTTGAGAACCATCAAATCAAAAATTTTTATCCTTGTTATCTCTGTTAGCTACTGCAATCGAGACTTTCGTACACGAAATTATTGGGCGTCTCATCAAAATAAAGCTACAAACGGAAAATTAGCTTGATAGTAGTCACTTGCAAAAATGGGCGATGTATCCTGAACTATAAGCATCTTTATAATAATTTATTGTAGAATATAATAAGTAGTTAACTTAGCTACCTAATATACGATTACGATCATATTATAAACATGCGAATTGCGATCCGGTCTTCCGTAGTGTCATCTCACTTGATTTTTAGCCATCAAGAAATAGGAAAACTAAGAATTAGGAATCGCGGATACAATAAAATAATGTTTCCTACCATAACTTGTAGCATCCAATGAGCCGTACTATCACCAAACAATTATAATACTTATCTATTATAATTTTGATATAAAATTGAATTGAACCCACTTGTCACATTGTTTGCGACAAATTGACGGTGTGTTGTGAACACGTTACAGGACAGGCACTAAGGTCTGTCCCAATTTGGAAAGGCTTTAGCGGTAGACTCCTTGTGATGACATGGGTCTTCACTGTGAGCGATAAACGTGGATAAACAGTAACAGGAGCTTCTCGGGGTAAATTTAGTATACACAATAATAAGAAATATATTGAAATATATTTCTTATTATTGTGTATATTATGTTCAAATTTAATTTTAGAGATACCGTTTAATAACATCAATAACTTGAACTGAACTGAAGATGCATCATATGGTTAGGAATATTTACCTTTTTGATGTTAGAACAGGATTTGTTTTAGTTCTAAAATCCAACTCTATCCATGAAATGTTACGAGAAACCTTTACGTACATACGCATTACGGATAAATGATAAGTAATTTTTTTTTTAATGTGAAAGTAAAACCACTAGAACAAGAAACGATCAGTATTCATTAAACAAAAAAGCCGTTGTAGAAAAACATTACCATCGTATTGATGGTTTTTAAAATACGTACAAAGTTTATAATAGCCGGTGTCGATGCGTATGTACATACAAGGCATCAGCAATTTGTTAGTCTATCAACAAGTTGATCAATGTTTAAAATTATGCAAAAAAACTCAAGAGCCGCTCATCGCTGCAAATTCATCCACAACTTGCTGCGAACTCATTTCAGGGTCGAGTGAGCACCCAAACCACCCTATTTTACATCCTACTATGGTTTTTCGATCGAATATCTCACTGCAATGTGACTTATGTTTAATAGTTTCGTTTTAGACATTCTAAGCTAACCCAAGGTAACTTTGATAACGAGATACCTATTATTTTAAGTTACTGTGGGCATGTAGTCTAAAGGAGATTGCCCAAGTGACTATGGCACTTGGTATCGCAATCAAACTTATTGTGTCAAGATGAAATATAGCTCAATTTGAAGCTTGATGTTAGTACTTTTAGAAACGATTAAAGTTTTTATGTAAATAAGCCGCAGTTCACGACAATAAAAATAAAACAATAGTTTTATTCAACGCTTCAAAAAAATACTTTATCGAGTTTAAACTAACGATGAACGTTAAGTTTTACATTTATTACATAGGTAATATTTTAATTTACAAGATAAATGTGAAAAGTAAATCGTAATAAACATTATTTCTAAATAAATAACGTCGAACAATGCGTCGAACATATTCATTCAACTATGACATATGACGCAGGACGCTTGCAAGAGAGATAGATATATGTGTCAAAACAAAAACTTTTACTTTTATTTCTATTTATTCGGTATAATTACGACTTAATAGTGATAAATATGATCATTATAAATACAAATAGGAATTAACAATATCACGAACACGTGACACAACTAGTACTTTACCGATTCCATACGTGGTCATACATGTTTCAAAAGAATAACTTTTACTATTATTTCAATTTATCCGGTATAATTAAGACTTAATATTGATACATATGACCATTATAAATACAAATAGGAATTAACAATATCACGAATACGTGGCACAACTAAAATTTTACCGATACCACCCGTGGTCATTCTCCTTTATAATGCAATCATTTGTAGATATAATACATGTCATTTACATAATATTTTTAACACAGTATCGCCAATCGCCATCATATAAGTCATAATAAAAGTCATTTCGACGTCCAAACTGTCATACACTGGGTAAAACAATAAAAAATACTTTACAGTGGTCTTCATTCCGTCATCAAACTCTAAACCAAAACAATACGTATAAAACGCAAAAAAGCTCGATTGAGAACCGCTAGTACACTCAACGTCAGTCTCACCAGACTTGGGAATAATCTGCAATGTAGTACAAACGTTGCGGTGAGCTGTGGACTGTGGTCGGACTTTTTCCGAGCCGATTGGGTGTCGATATGAACCATGCATAATATAAGGAAAACACTGGTTTAACCGCAAAATTGCTATGTTACATCGCTATTGGATATTGCTAGTGTTTGCGCAATGTTTCTGAATTTGCGACGTGAGTTACAGATTAGATAATATTGGCAAATATATACCTAGATATTTGCATTGAATAAATAGAAAAAGAAAATTCCAATTTTAGCCCAAGTTGTCACTGCGTTATTTACCATCGTTTATTATAAATTAGTATTCTGTAGACTTAACTATGTATATTAGACTTAAACACACATGTAAAATCTTCAAAATATTTCATTTTTTAGCTATGAAGGAATTTACTTTATTTTATTAGGATTGCAAAAACTACAGGTCTAGACTAAAATGATACCTAGTTGAAAAAGACAAAATAAAACTGTTAGCTCTGCTGTTTTTTCAACTTTCCTGGTACCTACTGCAGGCATCTAACCCTACCTTTGAAATTCGGTGACGTCACAATATAACATATTGTGTAGCCCGTTGTTTTACACACACTCTATCATCTCTAAGCACCCTAAACGTTTTCGACGTCATGTTCAAACTTCAATTTTGCTACAAATTTCGCAACTTTTAAAACCGCGGGATACAATTACTAAGATACAACCGGTGGAAATGTTTCAACTTAATTGTAAATTCAGATACGGAACTATCGGCTTTGTTGCCTTGGGTTACGTTGCAAGTTTGCTTGTGATGATTTGTACAATGGTTACGGATGAAGGTAGATTTGTTCGAGGGTTGGTGGCGCCCTGCGGTGACTCTGACGTGCGCATATGGCAGACCCATTCGTGTTTGAAAACGAAATTTTAATCGCTCTACGATTACTAGGGCCCTTTGTTGTTTTTCCTAATCTCATTTCTGTATAAGGACTGTCAAAGACATTTTAAGAGGATATTGCAAAATTGAAGTGCACTCCTTGAACGAGTTATTCAGTGAATCAATAAATGTTGCTTATGTTCGTATTTCATTATATACCTACTTAGTACAATTTGTTTGGACATTTTTAATCAATTTTATTAATATTACCTATAGGTCGTAGCTTTTGCAGGATTAGTAAACAATCTTATATCTAACCAACATAAAATTACAGAAATAGTAAACTGCAGAAGTGTTCTAAAAACCGTGTACATTATCAAAAAAAATCGGATACCACAGTTACCAAATGATTATATTCAACGTAGTGGCAGACAGTTAATCGAATAATCGAGACAAAAAATCGACTTAACCGCAGGCTCTATAATAACATAATACGAGTAATTTAAACGATTATATCGGGCGGAAGTTATTCGCAGGAAGCGTTGTGGGCGGCGCGCGCGCATCCGATCGTGTATTGAAAGTAGCGGTGTATGACATTATTGTTTTTTGTGTTCATGTTTGTATTCCATAAGGTCAAGAACGAAAGGTGAGAGAATATATCTATGTAAGATTGTAAATGGAAAGTAATTGTCTTAGTTATTTATATGTGTTGTCATTTAGTGTTTTCAAGTTAAATGTACGGTGTATTTACCACGTTATTGACGGTAAAAAATTAAAAATTTATTTTTTTGTAGTTTATAATAATTATGACACTGTTATTGCGAATCGTGATCCTACCAACAAACAAAAATGTGAAATGATAATTCATTTAATAGGTATAACTAACACTTTCTTTTACATACATATTTCATATTATAGGTCTAAGTAAGTGATTAATATTACAAGTTTTTTTGATGTCGTAAAAATTGTCAATGTTGCGAATAACATGCATGTAATAAGTACATTACATCGCACGTGTCCCGACAATTATGTACGCAAGTGTACTTTAGACATGCCTAATGATATGTTTCAATGATTTTTACGTCATGGAAGTCAAGTGTAAGTTATTTTTTCACCCAACTGCGTAAAAGGAGGGTTATGTTTTTTCATCGTTTGTATTTCTATGTTCATGAATGCTCATGAATAGCTCGCTTCATAATAGTAGGATGGTAGTTATAAAAATTTGATGGGTGAAAAATAATATGTATGTGTCTTTAAGAAAAAAATAGAACAGGCAGTAAAAAATTTGCCGAAACCCCTTCATAATAGTAGGATGGTAGTTATAAAAATTTGATGGGTGAAAAATAATATGTATGTGTCTTTAAGAAAAAAATAGAACAGGCAGTAAAAAATTTGCCGAAACCCGGGATTGAACCGGGGACCTTTAGATCTTCAGTCTAACGCTCTCCCAACTGAGCTATTTCGATGATAACGTTTTTAAATTATAAATCAACAATCTGTTATCAAAAAATTCAAATTCATGCAACTAAATACCTATATCAGTAGGTATCAATCAGTTGACCTGTGACCGCCATGAAGATTATTACAAGTGGAAACGTAAATCCATACTAATATTATAAATGCGAAAGTAACTCTGTCTGTCTGTCTGTTACGCCTTAACTACTGAACCAATTCGCATGAAATTTGGAATAGAGATATTTTGATACCCGAGAAAGGACATTTTTTTCTATAACCTTTCATTTGTCCAAGTTGGAGCAACCATAGAGCATGTAAATTAAACATATTTCAACCCATATTATTAAAACCACTTGAATGTATAGTTTTATGATTTATCTCATTTATTTCGTGTACCGTTGGTTATTTGTTCATGGTTTAATCACCAAGAGCTGTTTAATACTTTTGTCATGGAAAACTCACCTTTACCTTTTCGATAGCCTAGGTATTCAAGTAATTCCTAAATCGCGAATCTAATGTTTGAAGTCGTTGACTTCAGTAAGCTATTACATTTATATTTACGCAAAATGAAAACATTTTCGTTTTTTGTGCGTAAGTACCTATTCCCAATATTTAGTTTCGGCTTAGACAGAAGTTCTCAAAGTTTATAAACTTTTATTACAATAAATTTAGTAACCTTTAACCCGGCTTTACTATATAGCCAATAGATCTTACCCATGGAGGCAATATATAAAAAACAAAAGGTACGTATTAGCTATACTGGCAATTTTATCCAATTTTTAATCAAGCTACCGCAGCGGTCAATATCTCAAATTATAGTGTGTTGTATTACTATGAACATCTACGTTATACAATATATAGATTTGTATCTGAACCTTTTTTATACGTTCATGTTTCTGATGTAGGCACTTGTGAATACTTGCAAAAACATCAAGAAGCCTTTATAAGTTATATTTGCTTTATTAGTACTGAGCATATTAGCATAATATATTATATTCATTATATTATTTCGCTTGTCCTGGCTGTGATCTTCTAAACCAGGATAAAAGTAATTTATTCATACATTCACGCTCATTTTAGTTGCTATTCGCCAAAGCTTTCAGGTAAATTTATTTATTTCAACGTGATTTCAAATATAATGATGTTATGATAACAAAAATAATAATGTTATTATTTTTGTCCTGAAAAGATTTATCACTTTCCCATCACCCATGTAATTCAAATGTTATTTTATAATAATTGAAAAGAATTATCATCGCCGAAATAGCTCAGTTGGGAGAGCGTTAGACTGATCTAAAGGTCTAAAGGTCCCCGGTTCAATCCCGGGTTTCGGCAATTTCTTTATTGCATTTTTTTACGACTACTTAATTACATTTAGGTACACGTAATATTTAATTATTATCAAAGCGTTCTATTCTTATATTTTATTACATTTTCCTTACGACAAAAAAAAAACATTTCACACGTGTTCCTGATAACACTATACATCTCATTGCGTTGATTGTCCAAATCGAAACCGAGAAATAGCAACTATGGTACAGTGCGTAACTTTATGGGCAGGCGTAAACAATTGCATTATTTTTTTATCATATAGGTAGGTACTGCACAATATTAAAGTAGTAGTATTTTTTAAAGATTTAAAAACTTTAAAAGGTTTACCAGTGTCTCTTAGTAAGTAGAACTTGTATGGCATTAGTCATTACAGTTTTTATCACCTACTTAGTTGCTAGTAGTTATCTATTGTATTCTCTACACGTAATAAAGATACCTATGTTTATTCTATCAGAACAATCATCGATTTTCAAGTTACATAATTATTTATTAATTAATCATAGTATTTTATAATTTTCCCAGATATTGCAATTAACATTTTAGCAAAAAATATATTATAGAAGAAATCATTCACCCGACGGTACTAAACTGTACTTTAATTGTTTGTCCCGCCGATTATATTCATAAAACTGGTTGGTGTTGATTTTCTCACATTAGGAGCGATTAATCAGAATTGGTCTGCGTCTACCCCTGGTTGTTAGCTGTTACGTACCTATCAGGAAATCATAATCTGTCGTGACGTCATTCGGCAACAGTACTAGAGTTCTTTGTTGTCAAAGATTAATATATCTAGGTAATAAGTATAAAATGTAGGTAATAAAAATTTAAAATGTTATGTACAATACAAATAGCAAAAGTAGATTTTTTGGTAACTCATTTTTAGTTGTCGTTTTAATTTAAAAAATATAAATCTATAATATAAAAATGAATCCCAAAATGTGTTGGTAAGCGCATAACTTTAGAACAGCTGAACCGATTTCTTTAATTCTTTTTTTATTATATTCCTTGAAGTACGAGGATGGGTCTTATGTAGAGAAAACGTGAATATGTACCACGGGCGAAGCCAGGGCGGACCGCTAGTTACAATATAAAACAGCCTTTATACAATTTTTCGGTAAGAGATGCTTAAACTCTATAAATATAAACCAAAAGAGCAATTTTACTAGATATTGGCATAACAAACTATTAAATTATCAATACAGTAGTAGTTTCCATTTAAAAGTATGAAAGCCATTCTCAGAATATACGGCACATCTACGATCACCATTCTATGACTATATCCGATCGATTCAGTGTGACGGGGCGCGAGAAAGCGCCTGCGCATGTCACGTGACGCGCGCGTGGCTTTCGTTAAAGGACGCCTCTGTGTGATTAATCTATGTCTAAGTGCAATATAATGCGCTTATTACAACTTATACATTTTTTATTTTGTGATCAGATTAATATGTTATTTGAGTATAAGCAATAAATCTGTTGGTAACTATTTAATCCACTCATATTATGTATAAATTAAGTCGTATTTATTACCTTGTAATTAATATGTACATATTTTAAAACTCAAACTCCATCTTAATAAAACCTTAAAATATACATGGAACATAACATATTGTATTGTATACAGAAATAATATACATATACTTTTTAGTAGGTATTTTTTGCAATCTCGCATCAAACACCTTTAGATTTAATAACTACGTTATTTACTTTAAAAATAGATTACAGCTCTAGGAAGCTTCGATAATTCACCTAATATTCTGTAATTAATTATAATCATTATAAACTTTAAAAGTGACATAGAAACCACAAGAATTAACCTTCATAGAACCCTTCACCTAATTAAGTAGCGTAGAGAAGAATAAGCAAACCAAAACAAGGGCTTATACCCTTACTAACATTAAGTTGTACTGGTTCAATGCATAAAGTTATTGCAACCCGTGACCAAGGGATGAGAAAGAGCGATTTTAGTTACTATAGGTAACCGAAAAGAAGAGCTACGCGTTGAAGATTATCGTAGTCCGTCATTTAAAAAGCTCTGCGTTAAACCCAAGAAGCTTATATCTAATACACTGGAGATTGCACTATGAACGTTGACAAGTCACGGGAAGGTATGACCTAGAATCCATCCATCCAGGCGTCATTCAAGTTAAACCCCACGAAACATTAATGGAAAAATGTATAGGTTGTCTTATTGCATAATTTTAATTTATAACTATGTTAGGAATTCTCAATTCTTCAAGTTCAGATTAATTTTTAAGTAATAGCATAGATAATATAGGAATAGTAATTTATTTTTAAAAAGCCTTTCACTTACACAATTTCTTCAAATTTATTTTCAATTCCCATTTTATTATTTTTTAATATGTACATATAAATATGTATCAAACACATAGGACAGATGTATAAAACTAACTAGTTCCGAAAAAAACATTTCAAAATCGCTTTTTTCCCATACATTTCGCCGCACTCTGGGTGTCCATGAGTATAGTTGCGTGAAATTTAAATTTTTGCTATTCATTGCGGCTCAGAGCCGTTTTCCTGACACTCGCGCCTTCTACGTGGGGTCCGGCCCTTTGGGGTGACGAGTACAGTCGTGTGATAAATCTTATATGGTTTTATTTGATAAGAATGCATATTGCATTTAAATGTACCTATAGTAAAACGTATGAAAATTTTGAAAGCTTTACGTGTAAAACAATGATTAGATTAATGGGCATTTAAAGTGAGTGGCTTATTACTAACACCCTGACATTGAATACTTCTAAAACAAAACTAATAACCTTTTCTCTTTCTTCAAAGTCACAACCTCAAACACCAATTTCAGTAAAAGCTCACTCCTGTCACACGCCAACAACAGCTCTGTGTCACTGTCCAACCATTAATTCTGTAGATAATATTAGATACTTGGGCATAACTTTGGATAAACTCCTAAATTATAAAACTCATATTGGTCTCCTAACAACTAGGGTCAGAAAACTTATTTATATTTTTAAAAATTTGAGACACGTCACGAACACTGCCGTTCTACGTACCGTCTACTATGCCTTGTGCGAATCTATTGTCACATACTGTATTGTATGTTGGGGAGGTGCCGCAAAAACCATACTGAAGCCCCTCGAGGTGGCTCAAAGAGCAGTTATGAAAGTCTCCACGTTTAAACCTATGCAGTATTGTACAACCGACCTGTACAAAGATTGGAAGGTTCTCACCGTTAGACAACATTTTATTTTACAGACTATTATTTTACAACACCGATTAACACCTCTAGTTACAACCTCGTTTCGACGAAAGAACAAAATCTGCACTGTTCCTCAGCCATATAGCATGTTCACCAAGAGGTTCTTTTACTTCCTCGGACCCTATTTGTATAACAAAATTAATGATAGTCTTAGCATCTATGCCTTACCGTATTCTAAATGTAAATTAACCGTACGCTTCTTTCTATTAGGAAAAACTTATGACGAGACAGAACAACTTCTTGAGATACTGGCTTAAGTGTAAACGTGACTCTTGCTTAGATATCTATAATATAATATTTCTCACACACACACACACACACACACACACACACACACACACACACACACACACACACACACACTTACACAAACACACGCACACACATACACATACACACACAAATATAGATACATTCATAAGATACAGTTTCATTCGCCACACCCGCATTCTCTTATACACCTTAAATTTTACACATATTTTTTTTTTTTTTTTTTCTCTTACTCCCTATTGTAACCAATTTTAATTTATAATAATTAAGTACTTGCTAAGAGGCTTTTTGTGTATTTATTTTAGAGGCAAGCTGTTTCTCCTAAACACAGGTTGCCCAGTAACCTAGCTAGGGAAACATTGGCTTGTATAAATAATTGTTTTGGTAGCCTTTTTATTTATATACTTTTACATGAATTTTAATTGTATACCTATTGTAATAAATTGTAATTGTAATTATTGTATGTATGTATGTTTAATAATAATAAATAAATTTGAATTTGAATAAAGTTAATTGTTATGTTTTATCAATTTAATTATCATTATTTTAATTGTAACATCTTCATAATGTTGTTTCAAAAATATTATTAACACTCATATCAAGTAATACAATAAAAATGGACGTGCTGAATCAAACATTTAAAAGACAAATTATCAAACTACAAAAAAGTAACTTAAAAAGGCTGCTTTTACTTACTGTCTTATATCTAATTGAACGAAAAATGTACCTAGAGCTAATCTGTGTCTACATAAAATTAATAATTAAAAATAAGACTGTGATAGAAACAGCTATTTTAATTTTCTTTGAAAGCCAATTTTTTGTGTGATTGTACCTCGCTAGTCGCCTGCAAGCAATGCACATGTCTTACATTCTCTGCGAGTTTTAACAAATTGAGTTCAGGAGATGTAAAAACAAACGCCTGAGGGCAAACCGACCCTCTGTCGTAACGTATTTTGTATTTCGGGAATATATTTGATGGACATCGACGAGTTAGAAATTTTCGCACGTTTTTGTAAATAGATGTTGGTACAAGTATATCATAAAAAAAATTTGATTTACTGTAACTGTACAGTGTTTTTTGTCATTAATTGTTAAAATGCTTTGAATGCATGTAATATTTAGTAAGTTAGTAACCTATTTAAATATTGCAAGAATTTTTATTTTTATTTTTCCTTTACATCTAATCAATTCCTTCATAAAAACGAACAGATTTTTCAATTTACAATAGTATTTTTAGTGTTATAACAAATTAAAATGTTACCTATTAAAAATCATATTTTTTTTATTTCATGAAAATCAGACAATGCTTCCGTGAATGTTTCTAGACCCTTTAATGATATAATATTTCAATAATATGAATATTGCATATTAATAATTTAAAATTAGATGTAACACATCACAGCATTGCTTCCCACAAAAATTGGCACGCGCCGTCTTTAGTTACGCCAATATTGCAAATCAAAACCGCATCAATAAATTATTTCAACGGAATTTATGCCCTATATCCATGTGGATTGAGGGGATTATTGTATCATGTATTTATGCAAGGGAGCCAATATTAAAAGCATGAAATATATAAATAAGATTGTCTACGGGTTTGATTGTTTATATATTTGTGGGGCGGGTTGTACGCGTGTCTCTTATTAGTAATTTTTTCCCGTGAACAAGGATATTAGGGCCAGCGGTTATTCTAATTTTCCTTTTGGAATTACTCACATAAAATACATCTACGTATAAATGAACATCTTCAATTAATATCAGTAATTAACCAAATTGTAGAGCTTAGAAAATGTAGCAAAGCTTTTAAATTTTTTTATGCATTTCATTGTGTTCTATAAAATTAAATTCTAAATTAAAAACTTGATGCAATCTACATACTAACACAATATTACCTATATATACTATAGGCTAGTAGTAATACTACGAATCTAATATTCACTGCATAAAAATAAAAGACGCACCTTTACTAGTAAATGACGCTTCAATACAAAAACGACGAAAAAACACAAAACCTTCAAAATTAGTTCCCGATGACAGATCAAAAAATTTATTATATCTGATGCGCCGACTGTTCTACCGCCGTGGCTTTTTGTGGATTAAAAAGCTATAAAAAGTTTTACTTTCATAAATAGACAAATATGACCATTAGTCGTGTTTCTTTTGTTTTATTGCAACATTGAAATCTAACGTTTTATAGCTTTAATTATTTTCTCATTAAAAAGTTAAAAAAAAAAAAACTGAAACTGTTGCAAGTGTTACATCCATACCGTCTAAGTAACTCATGACGTAAGCATTGCAGTTTATGTTACATTTCAATTTGTAACACGCGGCTGAAAATTAATTCGTATGCAATTTACAAAAAAACAACACGCCAGTTCCATACAAGCGTAATACTTTGTTTACTAAATCGGTCAACATAATTCAAATCTAAAAAACATAGCGCCACGCAACCGCGGGTTCTTTTGTCACAGCGGGGCTCTACAACTTTCGATACTAAATTCCCACATGGCATATTTATTCATTTGGGTCCTCGCTCAGATTATTTTCTACTAGAATTTTATGATAATCGTGGCTGTATAACGGCTAATGAATTACCCGTAGCTGTCTTTAAAGTGACAATTGTGGCCGCTCTAACAGGTCCCTTGAATGGTGACAGGTTTTTTCATGTTAAAGCATCATTTTGTATTCGATGTGTTGTTAAGATAAGCATCAATTTCTGCACCCTGTATTTCATGTCGAACGTTAATAGTTTTTCATTAGGTAAATAGTATGATAAGGGCTGTTTATTAACATTTTTTCGTTTTATCATTACATCGTGCGCGTTAGGAGAATTTATTGGTCGATTATTAAGATGTCGCGTTTACTATTACAACGATGTTTATAGTTGACACACACGTTAGTTGGTACTGCATTAAATAATTATGATAATGTGATAATTCCTAATACAGGCGTACCAAACAGGTTATTTTAGAACATAGCTGTTTTTATTATAATAACTTGACTTGTATTTGTTATGGATAGTGAAACATACGATGAAGTATATTACCGTCACCTACAACTGGATCAGAGTTTTACGAATACTGTTAATTAAATTCTCAGAAGTACATCAGTACTTACTGGTGCTGATTAGTTCTTCCTATCCAATCGTCTCTTATTTTATATAATGTTGTTCTAATATTTAAATTATCACTTAAGTCTTATTCATTTAATAAAGTATCAATTAAAGCACGCAATCGATATTATTAGCATGTTATTATATATTTATCTAGCAGCGTAGATATTAATAAAAAAGTAAAACAGTCACTATTCATTATTACAGCAAATTTTATCGCATAAAAGTGCAGTAGCCAAAGATTATTTTAAAAATTAAAATAACTGTAGTATTAAGTATAATTTTGTTGTCCACATCACAGATCGTTACTAAGATGGGACTGTAGGTGAACAATAATAATTTTAAAAAGTAACCTAGCTTTTTTATAAAAAATAAGCAAAATTCAGTACAAACGTATGGAAGGAAATACACTAACAAAATAGGCACAATTTCCACAATGAAACGATGCAATTCCATGAAAGCTAAAAGAAATAGCATTTTAAAATGACCTCCTCCTTCACTCAATTCATCCCCGTCTACGCCTACTTGAATCCCAGATACTTGATCTTTTATAAACATTGTGTTAATGAATGTAGTTCACCATTGATGTTAGGTGGAGGTCAAACGACATGCAGCTATCGTTAATCATCCACGCACGTCATGCTTACAAGATGGATGGACGCCCAGGGTTCGGACCCGAACTAAAATGATAATTATTGAACTCTTTGTTATACCCTCCAATCAGCTGGTAATGTGTTTCTTATTAATAGAATTGGTGGAAATTATAAGGATTATACGTCAGCGCTTTTGGTTGCGTGTGGGAACGGGGACTTTTGAAGGCAGGTTGCACCCGTTTGTCTTTTTTTTTGTTTTTGTATAGCTTTAAAGAAGCAAAATAAAAATTTTATCAAATTTTCAGAGATAGATAATAAAAATTGTACGGTTGTGGACAATGTATTATAAAGTAATTGTAAGACACATTTCTTTATATATTTCGAGCTTCAAACAATTATTGACTTGATTTTTAGTATCTTTAAAATGCACTAAATTTCAAGAATATGACACCATTGTTTCCAGACCAGAACGATATTTCGTGAATCGTAAACTTGGCGAAAAAAATTGAAACGTCTCGCGAATGGTCAGCAAATGAAGAAATACGTTTTGAATGCACACAAATGATCACTAATTACCCATAGAAATGTAAAACTCCGCGGGAAATATCATGCACTTTCACACCACACGTTTGGCTTCAGACCCGTACCAATGGTGAGTACACACATAATTATATTTTATCTGCTATTAAATATCGATTTATCGGCATAATTTTATCACACATTGGACGCAGGATTGAAGGTTAACAAAACGCAAAAAAAATTTAAATGTTTGTTTTGTAATTAAATATTTATAGTTAATTTAATGCATTAAAAAAGTTCCTCATATAAGCTATATTTGATTGACTAAAATAAATACCTCGATCAAGAAAATAATTTGAATATACAGTAAGAGAGTTATTTCGCATTTGCTATACTTTATGTAGTCTTTATTCATTCCAAAGTAAGTATTTAAAAGCATCTCGATCACAGATACTAAATAAACGCAATCGAGAAAACATAGTACGAGTCGTCGGGCAAGTAAAGGTTGCCATCACAAAAAAATATCTCATAAATTATATAATTTATACGTCGAGAAGACGGGTTAACGCGTATAGCATGTTATAACCGTGTGCCTGCTTTACCGAGAGCCGCTTCCTCACTATTAAACAGTCTGGATAGTAAAACGTCGGTGTAAACTAAGCTGAATGACCCCATTTTAAATGCTTAATAGCTTTCCTAAAGCACAATACAGAAATCCTTTATGTTAAACTTGCAGGATTTTACCTTTTACGACTGGTTGTATTGAAATTTTGCTATGCGACGTTTTACTGTATTAAATATCGTTTTTATCTCCAAGAACATCAATATAATAGTTTTGTCGACGTTTGTATTAACTGCTTTATAATTTATTATGAATAGTCATCTTTATTTTAAATGCCTCTTTACTTTACTTGACTCTATTAAGGTAAAAGTTTCGTTGAGTAATTTACTACAGGGATGTATGTAATAATAATAAAAATATTATATATCTGCAGATACATGTTAATAGTAATTAGTACCTAGCTTATTTTATAAAGCAAAAGTAGCTTCAATAGATTTATCATTTAACAAACAAACCTGTTTTTCCAAATAGACTGTAATAAATCAATTTAAAAAACTAAAAATACAAGAGGAAGTACCTATGAGTATATAATATTACATAGGTAGTCCGTAGTATATATTATACTCCAAGGGAAGTACCCACACAGTAGCCATAAATCATGCATATTTACTTTCATCGAATCGAGCTCCCCTACAAATACAGTTAAAAAGAATCTAAATTAGTTACCTGAAGTACTAAAATCTAACCTTATGAAAGTACCTACATACATAATTAACTGAACGGTAAGTGTTGCCCCGAGCACTTTGAACAATACCATTAAATATTTATACAGCTAATAGACGCCCATTTACACTAATTACTTAAATAAATTTCCATCGAAAAGGAAAACCGCTGAGATATTATGTTACGCATAACAAAAGAGAGGTTGATTTTAGTCCCTTTTTTATAGAGCGTTTCTATACTTAAAAATACATATTATAAGGTAAAGTAAATGGAGTCATTTATTTCCTTGTGAGATATTTGATTAGTACATTCACAAAACAAGAATTGAAGACTTTTCCAAAATATAATTTACGAAAAATACATTCAGAATGTAGAGTCAAATTTAGTAACGAAGTAATCGAAATTAAAAGTCTTTTTATGTATTTAATACTAACGGTCCGTCCCAGCTTCGCCTGTGGTACATATTTACGTTTTCTCTGCATAAGAACCATCCCTCGTACTTCAAGGAAAATAATAAAAAAATAATTATCGAAATCGGTCCACCCGTTCACGCGTTATGTCGTGACAACGCGAAACAGGTTTCATTTTTATATATGTGTATAGATGTAGTTCTTGTCTTCAGCATTACGGTAAAGCAGGAATAAATAAAAAATCAAAGCTCGTAATATATATTATAATACGTATTGTATAATCAATTATTACATAAGTCGAATCCAAGTCGTTACCAAGTTCAAAAAGCGTTCCCAGATAATCGCCATATTCACTCTTTCTTATTTAAAAACGTTTCCCACATGGTATCATCAGCTTCTGGTATGGGCATCCACTCATGCCCCTGGTACAGGTAGGATTTGCCCCCACGGCCCTTATAGCCTATTGTCGCAGCTACGTCTTGAATATCTTTCTTTCTTGGTACGTCCTTATATCTCGCGAACGCGTACGCCGCATTACTCTAAAATTGTGTTTATATGTACTTTGAGATCATTAGTTCATATTTGTTAAGAAATTTCTCGATATTTTAAGCAACTGTGTTTATAATTTGCTTCGCCAGCATTTCTCAAATAGGCGTAAATTGTAATTTGTACGTGTTACATTATTGAATATAACCCTTTCTGATTTTACTATGATCATTGAAAATAATATTTAATGTATTTTTACTTACATCACAAACCATGAAGCCAATATAGCGTCCATTATTAACTTGCTTAATTCGGAGCTCATGTGGTTCAGCTACATCAGTCGGTTTAAAATCTGTGAATTAACAAGCATTTCATAAGTAACTCTTATTAGTAGATATTAAATAAATATTTAAAAAAAAAACATCTTTCTTTCAACCACATTCTTTAAATTTCTTCAGAATTCAACAAATAGATCTTAAATTTATTAATTTCTATTTTTGAAAACCTGTAGACTGTTCAGGAAGGAAATAATTATTATTTCCATGTGTATTTTTTTAAATGTTAACCTTTATACGGGGTGTAAGACAAATACTCTCCCCTATCCCCTTGTTCCACCAGTAGGTGCGTATAGTTGCTTCGCTCATGCATCAATAACAACGTAGCTGTCCAATTGATTGGTTGTAATACATGGCCCTCGAAGATGTATTTCAAATAAGCGACTTCCTGGAATAAAATATGTAGGTACATACGTTTACACTTTTCGTTTCTTTCCATGAAAATGTTATCAAAAAATTTAAACAAAATACCTGTTTAGTTTTTAACTTGTAATTACTTAGTTACATGAAGTCAATTACATTTCGTTACATTATTTCATTTAAAAATTTCCATGCAATCACAAATTTATTAAAATGTTTTACCAAATGCAAATGTAACGTCGTATTTCCTGAATTTCAAATTGCTAGTAGTCATAACAAGTTAACATTAAACTTTTTGATGTTTTAAATATTATATTAACACTGAATGATAATACCCACCAAATATGTACTATCCTTATCCATACTAATATTATAAATGCGAAAGTAACTCTGTCTGTCTGTCTGTCTGTTACTCAATCACGCCTAAACTACTGAACCAATTTTCATGAAATTTGGTATGGAGATATTTTGATACCCGAGAAAGGACATAGGCTACTTTTTATCCCGGGAAAATAACGCAATCCCGGAAATCCCACGGGAACGGGAACTATGCAGGTTTTTCTTTGACTGCGCGGGCAAAGCCGCGAGCGGAAACCTAGTATTAAATAAAATATAAAAATACCTTTGGTGTCGGTAAACAAAACTTAAAATGAAGCGTTGGTTGCGTAGGACCCCAGTAATAGAAAGACATCCACCAATCATTTAATATTGAGTGTGGATTGAATCTTGCATATTTACCAAACTCTTCACAAGTAGTTCTATTATCCTCATGAAGTACTGGCCCCATTGCTGATGTAAATGACGATATATCCAAGGACAGAATTAAGAACACTGTATAATAATATGGTAGTAACATACTATCGATAAAAAGAAAACAGCAAGAGATATATTTGAAGCAATATAATCTCTAAAATGATAATGTCTATACGAAAACAAAATACGAATGCACACGTTATTTTATTTCTGTATTAAAACCGCTACAAAGCGAATTTAACCACTGAAAATTGCCTGCCTTCTTCACTTTCAACGAAATGTCTTCAACGGTTTTATAATTGTATATTCGGATGTTTGTGTTTGTTGTTTTTTCTTGTTTTGCTTAACAACAGGAAATTTACTTCATTAAGAAGTTCATAACATTCTAGAAGTAAGCATATAAACAAATAGAAGATATTCGTTATAGTGGCTAACGTTAAATGTACTAGATTACAGCATTAAAACCTAGTTATTAAAGAATCTGGATCAAAGCGCTGCATTTCAACCCTAATCATTTTGTCTGGGTTTTCTTCTTGTGCTTTTTTATCTCTCAATGATTTCTTAATAACTTCAGTGGCTACATCTCTGAAAACAGGTTTTCCAGAGCCCCTGTATTTAAGAATTGCAGCCGCATCCATTCGATCTTCTACTGTCTCAGGTTCTTCTCCCAAAATAGACATTATAACTGTGTATAATTCTTCACAATACATCATTGCCAAATATGAATCTACGATTTTCAACCGTAGTTTCACCGTGGGCATAGTTGCGTTGGACTCTAAAAAAAGGTGTAAATAAGAGAAAAATACGTAATGTAATCCAATATAAAATGTCTAGTATAAAACGTAAAAAATAATCTTAATATAAATTTAATGATTGCCAGAATTTTTGAGTTTTAAATAAATTATTGGACTTCAACACTAGGCTGTTATACTTTATAATCACGATAGTGTCATCTTGTGTCTAAAACCTCAATTAAAACAAAATATTCCAGACATACTTACCAGGATTTGTAAATTGTATATTATCATTTATTTAATTAAAATAACTTGATATGTACATACCTTTAACTGAATCAGGGATTTCGTTTCTGGGAATACCATAAAATAGTCCTTTTCTATCTCCAGCTATTAGAAGCATTTCCATGTCATTTGTCATTAAAAGTTTTGGTTGATTCCATCCAATATTACGGACATGTGAACTATAATTCGCTTTGTATTGCTGCACTAACTAAAATTTGTATTAAGAACTTAATTTTAAAAGTTACTTATACTTTTTATATACCTAGTAGCAATAGTTCAAATGACTTGTTAAAGTAATTAATGTACCTTCTTAGTAGGGTAAGTAAAAGTGTGAACAATCGCAGCACTAGGACCTGATACAGACCACATATAAAATGGGATCCAATTAATATTAACAATATCGTCAGGATGAAAAGACGCCTTCACTCCAAATTCTTCACAAGTTGTCCAATTCGTCAGTACCGGGATCATTGATTTTAATAAGAAAGTATTATCTTCGAATTGTTCTACATTATATGTTTTTGGAGCATCAGAATCTTGCGCATTCAATCGCCTATTAGCCGGATGCATAGGATGTTGTAGACGATTAGGCCAAGCTTTAGCCAAATTTCGTTCTAATATAGCTTCAAAATCAAAGTACATTCTACTGGTATTATGGCTTCTATAATTTACATTTTCTTGCTCTTCTAGATGCGCAGCATTGATATTTTGTTGATATACATTTTTATAAAACACTTCATCACGTGGACTGAGAAATCCAATAGGTTTATCTCTTTCCTGGCCTTCTGTTTTAGTGTAAATAGCTCTCTTTCTTCTTAGTTTTGTTGTTTTATTTATATCATTCATTTCATTCGTATCTACACTATTAACTTTAGTGATCACCATATTATTTGGTTTAAGGCTGCGACTAGGTGGAAAAAAATTGTAATGTTTAACATTTTTTAATTTATTTGCACCAATATTCAACGAAGGATTCATCTTAGAACAATTCACATTTCGTTCTTTCTCAAATAAAAAAATTGCATCTCTTCTTGTGGCCTCAATGGTAATGAACAGAAAAAATGTTAAAGCAAACATTTTCCTGATTACCGATACTGATTGGTTACTCTTCCTATTTAAACTGAAGTTCAAAGAAAAGCAGGGGCTATAAACTTTCATAACGATTTTTTTTCTTATAAACTAAAAGAGAGAACTCTTTCAGATATGAAGTATTGATATATTTAATAAAAAAATCAATTATTTCTAAAATATACGACCTTATTGTTTCAAATAGTATACTTACGCGTAGTTTTACAATTAATTATTGTTTAACCATTATATTACATGACTTGAATGATGAGTCCGTCTTTTCAGAGCATACCTATAAGATATAGTTTAATTTTTGTAAACCTTCATATCTCGTCATTATTAAAATTTTATTTGCAAGTTTATTGTATCAGCATAGTTTTCTACATCTGCCTTACACATTGTTATGTCAACAATTTCCACATTTGTGTTATGGACACTCTGCTTGAATCGTAAGTTGAAAACAGTTATATGTTTGTGCATTTGTAGGTATTCTTGTTAGAGATTTTAATTTTTAGAGCATTATGATTTCACATATAATTGTTTATAATAATCTAATTCTAATTTGTTAAAAAAGAGTATATTTATTCACGCATTTTACAAAAACATTGAATTTTTTTTTTTTTTTTTTAATCAATAAAATCCTTATTTATTGCGTGTATTTTGTCGTTTCGACTTTGTTTATGTGTTCGTACCGATGTTTTTTTACAACGTCGGTATTACCTTATTACAATGTGTATTGTCGCTAAATCAATAAATACTATTAAATAAAAAATTTTTTTATTTATAATTTTCTAATCTTCACCATCTTCATCGTAAAGTTCTTCCGGGTCTCTCTCAATATCGTCGTCGTCAAATATTGAGAGGTGCGGTGTCATCTGCTCCTCCAGCAAATAGGATCGGTTGAAGTCACCTTTAAATCCGAGCCTTTGGGCTTCATCGTGAATCTGTAAGAACAAGGTTTTAATAATCCAATCCAATTCAGCATAGCGTTATCCCTAATTTTGCGTTTGTCTTAAAATAAAGAAGCGCATGGACTACCTATAGGTAGTCCATAGTAGACTAGCTATATGTAGGTATATTAAAAAGCATAAAACCAATATAATTAAATAACCATCTTTAAATTATAGAATCCCTTTCAGGAGAATTCAGGAGAGTCTCAAGATTTCAAGGGTGACATAATATTTTTAGATTTAGCTACTTACATTTTTTTCAGTAGGCATTTTGTCGACAGGTGCCAAAGCATAACAGAACCTGAATTTGCAATTCAGTATTCCTAAATATCCTGGATAAACGAGTTTCAGCCCAAATTCAGCGAGAGGTATATCTTTATCTGAAATTTTGTAAAATTATTTTGTGGTTGGTAGTTTTTTTTATTTAATTCATGTTAAATACATGGAGAGCTAAACTTGGAGGCGGCTTAAAACACAATAAACTATTTGCATGTTAGTATTACATAAGGTAAAACGTATATTCTATCTCCAATGTTTGGTTTCATACTAAATTTAGTTACTTAAAGACGTGTCAAGTAACGTTTACAGTTTATACTTTACTCGAGACAAATGTTTAACACGACAATGACGAACATTGTTTAGTATTTTCGCATTTTACCACACTTTTGCATTACACTGTTCGCCGGCTAGCAATACAAATGTTAAAGAATACTTCTTATGCAGCAATGTAAACAGCTATGCACTTTGAATTCCCCATTTCTTAATAAGGTTTAAGATGAATGACGACAAAGGATTTAGACAATTGACAATTGTTTATTTTCTAGATACATTTACGATTATTGCTCCTAACAAAAAGTTTGAGCAAAAAAGTGAAAGAACTCGTATACGTACGAGTTTAATTCGTTTTATTCATAATTTTAATTACTCAGAATAAATTTTGCGATCGAAATTTTACGCTTATATCGACCATATTATTGTATTATATCGTTTCTTTCTATTAGAATTAGTTTATTAGTAAATTGGTTATAATCTCTCTATAAAAGTATCAGTAACCATATTATCAAACACGTATAGGAAGACCTCCTCATTTTTCATTCAAAACAATTCGTATTTCAATTCAAACAAACCAAAGAGTATAAAATACGAAAGGTACCAAAATCATGAAACTTACAATGGAATGCCAAGTTCGGTACAATCTTAAACTTTCCGGGTGTCTCTGTAAGGATAAATAAAGCGCTGAAATCTATCGACGTCTCCATAAAAAGTACTGAGTCGTTCCAATTTACTGAAGGGTATACGTCGTGTAGTTCTGTACGGAAACGATCAATCAACTGCAATAAACACAAAATAGAAGGCAAATTTGCTAAATAAGAATATATCAAAATAGTATATAAATGTTGTAGAATGTAGATTGTTGAAAATATGTACTTTACATTATGGAGATTATTCGTAAATCCTAATGAGTATCAAGGTGGATTCTTACAATAATTGCTTTTACAATAAAAGTTAAAATTTGTTACATTGTTGTGGTATTTTTTTAAGCTTATTAATTTTAGTAATAGGCTAATTTTATCAAATGCCATTTATTGAAGCATAGGAGGTATACTATAAAGGTGTCTACGTTCATACGTACTACCTAATCTATGATTATTATTTATCTTAAAGGCTATAACTATAGGATTAAATTAAAATACCTAAAAAATCGTATACATACTACAGGATATGGAATGCTGAATCTCATTATATACGACTCATCAGTTTCAAAATGCCAGAAATAAAATATCTTCCAGTCAATATCAATAACAGTTTCTGGATCAAAGGTTGTATTGGCCAGAAATTCTCCACAGCTTGTCCAGTTTTCTATACCTAAACTATTATAGTTCATCGGTACTTCCTTTAATGTATTTTTTGAATTACTTATAACATTATTTACTATTACGGAGAGAAAAAGTATTTTAATTAATTGCTCCATAATTAAAACTACTTTACACA
Source organism: Colias croceus (assembly GCF_905220415.1). Lineage (NCBI taxonomy): Eukaryota > Metazoa > Arthropoda > Insecta > Lepidoptera > Pieridae > Colias > Colias croceus. The sequence goes on from NC_059555.1 coordinate 5,173,797, forward strand.
GACAATGTGATGATTTAAACTCAGTAATGACTTGTGATGCTTCAATGAGCATATTTGTTTATAATTTGTTCATTTATAAATATTTACTTTTCATTATAATCATAACTTAATACGTGATATAAGACGTTTACATTCAATAGTTAACTATTATGACCTATACAAGTAGTAGGTATATAATATATTTAGCGCTGTAATTTATGTAATTTGTCCGTTACATATTTTTTTCGTTCAGGAAACAATATGACCCTTTAAATACATAGGTACGATGATTATGAAAAAAATAAAACCACGTAACGTTCCAAAACTTTATTCCACAATCTGTTCATCGTTATTCTTTTCATCAGTACACGCGGGGAAGCCATCACCAATATCGAGACCAGCTACAGTTGCTGCTATCTCCGATCTGTATGGAGTTGTATCCGGCCTGGCAGCGAGGGACGCTCCACCGATGTGACAATCCATGAGCAGCAGGAACTTGCCTCCGCGGAGTAACTTCAGGTGAAACTTGAGGAGCGGCACCGCTTGCCGTATTGGCACCAAATCTGTGTTTCAGGAGTTTGGTATTGTATTGTTTTGAGTGAGGTACTCATAATTATTGTAATGCGTTTCGTTTGAGATTTTATTATAAATATAAAGAACGCGATGTTTTGTTAATCGAAAAATATTAAAAAAAAAACGACGTGTGGCACTCGGGGACTGCCGCGGTAAAGCTATTGCATGCTATGCCTTCAAGCCACACCTCCGCCCGTCGGAGTGGGGAGCGTGAGGATTTTTTCGTTACGGAATTTCTCGATTCGGTCCCCGCGCTCAAGGCCCGCGATAGAAGCTATACAATAGCTTAAAAATGTGATTGTGTAGCATTGCTGAAATTTTAAAAGATAGGTATACTTATAATCTTACTTGCTTTGCATGCATGAATTTTAACCTAATTCAGATGTGTTATTTCCATAATTTAGCCTTTTTATTTTAACTTACTTAGAAAACTATTTAATTCGAAAATTAAAAACATTTTTTCACTCCCCGATACCCAACTACTGAACTACATACCTAGATGTTAAAATGTGTTTTATAAAATTTTATTTTGACTCTGCCATCAAATTCCTATTAACAAAAATAACATCGACTCGAACTAACTTCCTTCACGTATAACATTGGGAACCGCGACGAAGCTGCCAGCGGGCCCCTGGTCAGCAAAGAGCAACAGCTCATGCTTAGCTGATCCCATGGTCACGCTCAAGGTAGCTGCTTCCCACGCCGGCTGCTGTTCTAGATATTCGTTCATGTCGTTCCAGACGCGATTGACTATCTGTAATATTTAATATTAGGTAGGATTTTTATGTCTCACAATACTATTATAAATAGGTATGTATTCAGTATTGGGATACAACTATTCATTTAGTCTAGATTTCAGTTGGCAGAATAATCACAATTATGTTTTAAAAAATCTAATTTAGGTATAATTTTACTTTTTTTTCAAATTAAAAACCAATATTTTTTTATTTCTAGATAGCTTGTAAGTAGTCCTTAATACCTGTCTATAGAATATGGTACATAGAAAATATTCTAAACCTAGTAATTTTTAACGTTTCTTACTTACTTCTGCCGTAGCATTCCTAAACACCATATCCAAACATTTTGTATCCAATTTTAGATTCCACGTGTAATATATCCTCCAGGGTTTACCTACAACTATGTCTATATCAAAATACGGTTGTTTGGCCAATTTCAAACACATTTGATGGTTTTTCTCAAAAAATTGTGGTTTCACACTTAATGCATTTATTACAAGAGCCTTTAAAAGGCAAGGCAATACTATATGATGTAGGTTATGAAACCTCATTTTAAGACTATTTAGTCTGCCAGTTAGTGATGCTTTATATAGGCAATTGATGGGAACATTCGATGTTTGATTTCAATGTTTAATCTTGGCTATTGTAAACGTATCGTATAGTGGGAAAAACAATGCGATTGTGTCATTGTAACCATCAAACGTAAGATTTAATTTCAATCACTCTTACAAAGTTTTCTATACGACACTTAATTTAACGTCTCTTCATTTAATAAGGTTTGATAAAAATAACTCTATCTACTTTTCCTTTGAAAGATTTAGACTTTTTTATTTCAATGGTTGTTAAATTAAAAAAAAGTGCTGTTATTTTCTTAAGATACATGAGATAATTCCTTGAGACAATCATGGTCTGACCTTTCATGAGCGTTTATAAATCGTCATGTAAAGAGTCATACAATCACGTAATGGGCAGTATCCAATCAAGGAAATTCCTGATCCTGATAAATAATTAGTTAACTGATAAACAAAATATTCTGACACAACGAAATTTCATAGTGACGAGGGTGTGCCGCCTAAAAATGGTAGTGATAACGAAGTAGGCGTTTCATCTCATTAACAAAGAGTTTGAAGCAGGTGCATACTACCTACACTGTACTCTAATTAAATATATCAAAACAATTTTTCATAAACACCATTTCCAACCGTAAAATAGCAGTCGCGTGATCAAAAAAAGCTGTTCATTTGTTTTTTATGTAGGCGTGTTCGGACCACCGATGCGTATCTTGGGAATGAGTAAAATCGGTGGGCGGAATATTATTACCAACGTTATATCAATGACATTGCTTGGTTAATGACCAGACCAGTGGCGGTGTATTAAGCGGGGGACTAAGAAAAATAATGCATATACATTAATGTTTGGCTTTTGTTTTTATTTATTTTTATGTTGTTCCTTTTTTCAGAGGCAGAACGAGACAATGGAAATTTAGGTGTGTTTGAAACAAGTTTGAAACGATGCTGATGGAAATGTGTGACAGTTTGGGATGTATTGAAGTCATCAAGGGCTCTAGTGGTGTTTGTTAAATATGCTTTATTTGTACAACCATTAATTATTTATAGGCAGCGTATTTATAATGTTTGTTTCCCCATACGCCTCCTAGGCTAGACTTTAGGTCATAATCCACATGCAAGTTGGGCGTTGATAGAGGTACATACCTACTAGTTTTCGCAGCACATTTTCCTTATCCCAAAGGAGTAATTGTATAGTAGTGATATCATTATATTTTGGCATTCATTAAATTATAGTAAACTAGCTTTCCGCCTGCGGCCTCGCCCGCGTAAAACCTAGCCTATGTTGCTCAGTGAAGATGCAGCCTTCTAATGGTGAAAGAATTTTTGAAATCGGTCCAGTAGTTTGTGTGAAAACCATACATACATACATACATAATTACAAACCTTTCCTCTTTATAATATTAGTATAGATAGTACAGGTAGTAATAGATGGATTTTATGTTGAGCAAAGGTTTTTGAAAAAACAACTCATACCAACATAATATTATATACGTTTAGGTACCAGCTTTGTTTTTCGTGTAAATGAGAAGAAAAATATATGAGAGATTAAAAACCTTTAAGTACCTATTACATCTCCAAATTGCGCCAAACAAATGGCTACTTCCTTTAACCAGGTGATGATATCTAATCTTCTTATATTATAAAAAATTCACACAAATCACACGGGCATTAGTCCGTTAATAAAATCCAATTTTCATTGGAAATGGAAAGTCATATTTATAGTAGTTATCGTACATATTATTTATGAAGGTTGATGCTAGAAGGCGGAACCTACAGTCAAGGGGCGGCTGCAATGATTTATAGGACGTGTGCAAAGCCTGTTCTCTCATGCTAAAACACGTATTGAATATACAATCTTAAAGATCAGTAGCTTGAAAATATAGAAAGAACGAATTTGAATTGACCGTTGATGGAACGAATCCTTTAGGAAGTCTTAAAATAAATGCAAGACACAAAAATTCAACCAAAATCGAAAAGATACTGTGAAATGCAACCTTTTGTCTTTGCGAGAGTAAGCTGCAGAGCATTAAAAAAACAAGATAGGAAAAAATATCAAAGCGAATAATTTGTAATATCGACCTATGAATAGAGTACCTAATAAGAATTATCAATATAGAGAATAAATCTACTTTTGATACCTTAAGCTTTATTTCTTTACAATAGAATTTTCCCATCTGTTACATTTAAATAAACTTTACACACATAATCCTATATGTATGTTGAGATGTACCTAACTATGTTCTACTGTTTCCATTAATTAGCAAAAGTGGTAATAAATAAGGGAGCCACGCTGTAACAGCCTTTACGTCACCTAGGAAGGATGCTCTGGTAAGGAGAACATTGGTATAATTACTCGTCTTATAAAATAGAGCGTCAAGTCGCTCAGCAATTACTTTACTCTCCTGTGAAAATATTTCTCTTCGAACTGGAACTTGTTAGGTGAATTTTAGAAGATGTTATAAAGTGGTAAACGCGTCAGCGAAGAATAGTCAGCAGTTTTCTTTTGACGGATGATGATGACAAAATGTAGGTATTATATTAATAAAATAAAATATTCAATTAATGTTATTTTAGATGTTTATGATCCTACCTATTTATGTATTCATAGTATCTAAGTTTATCGGCTTATAAAGGATTAACCCATAGAACACAGGGATTATGGAACATTCTATTAGTCAGAGCCGTTTCGAAATTGGGTCAATAATTTCTGAAATCCTATAAAATATAAATATCTCTGTATAGGTACCTCAATTAATTCGCCACAATAAAACACCAAGATTAACATAAGAAACTATGTAATACCAATTTTAATATTTTTGTTTTATAATGTAAGAAACTAATAAACTATTTCTTGTATACCTAAATATTAAATTCTATACATAACCACAAAGCTTTAACTATATATGGAAATATTTAATAGGTACTATAATATTATATGAGATTAGTCGAAAAAATAATTGTCTGGCATCAGACTGAAATATTTTTTCCATGTCGAATGACATTATTCATACGTTATTGCGTAAACATTGATTATGTAAGTAAGTAAGTTATAATAATACTATTTTTGTATCATTATTTTTAAACGGGACGTTATATTTATCTACATAAATAATAATATCAATGTTTGGACACTTCTTTAAAGAAACGCAGAATGCATGCATTAACATAGTTTATTATAAGGGTAGTCGCAGTGAATTTATTTAATACATTGACTTCATATTATGTTGTATGAAGAAGGCGCCTAATATACAGCAATAGTCGCATTGCAATACTTGTATATGAAATGGCTAATGGACGAAAGTAGAATTAGTAGGTAAGCACGTTTCGAATTGACCTCATGTAGGTACCTAGTTGGATGGGGATGAAGATGATAGCTGACCACTTATCCGTCTATCCATAATCATGATTCTGTAGACTATGGTCTAGCTCTAGATAATCATCTTGGTATCCTACGATTCCTACGTTTACTACCTACCACTACATTTATGAGTTTTGTAAAAACTACACATAAGTATTTTATTTTATAATCAAACTAGCTTTCCACCCACGGCTTCGCCTGCGCAATCAAAGAAAAACCCGCATAGTTCCCGTTCCCGTGGGATATCCGGGATAAAACCTATCCTATGTCCCGGGGTAAAAAGTAGCCTATGTCCTTTCTCGGGTGTCAAAATATCTATAAGTATACCAAATTTCACGCAAATTGGTTCAGTAAATAAGGCGTGATGTGGGAGGATGTGAGTAACAGACAGCAGACAGTTACTTTTGCATTTATAATATTAGTATGGATTAATCAACGCTCTTAGAAAATATAGTATACTGTATAATAGATTCTTGTAATAATTTACTTTATGCCTATTCATTGTCTCTATGACAATATAATAACAACATAACAGTAAACTATTATAACGGTCCAGATTCGAGTTAATACTTTAACAAACGTGTACCAAACTAAACCCCTTAATCTAATATAATCGGTACAAGTCTAACTAGTTAATAAACTACGCCGACCTCACTAAACTGATGCCACTTTCGCCACTTTTGCTTTCACAAAGTTTCGAAAACATTTTCGCCTACGTAGTACACTACCCTCGTATAATCTTCTACCTGCAAAGATATACCATGCTTACCCCGCACAGCCACTATCATCTATACCTACAACCCCTTTCTAACTTGCGTCATTCTAAGCAAACTTCTTTGATGCGCCAAAATAGTCCTTGAAACTAGAGATGTAAGATACAGAACATTTTGACCACTCCTGAAAATAGGTCCTTTCTCCGTGATATACGAATTTCCCCACCAAGCGTCGCTCGCGCCCTGCCTCATGCATTTAAATTGCTTCATTATCAGAATCTAGGGTTGTCGAGTTAAAAAATAGAGTTTACTCGCTTAAGCAAAAGTTTTGTTTAAATAACGAGTAAACAGCATCTCTTGAGATTGCAGATAATCAAATTTTATATGCAGTAAAGTGCGGATTCTTTTTTTAAATTCTAAGACATTATAAGTAATATTAGTTTATTGTCACCAATATCTTTTTTTGCTCTACAATCTTTGTGTATGAGGAATTTGATTGCATTGAAAATTGAAATACAAATTCTCATCATATAAATTATTTTATTAATGCAACTCCAAATAGGAAATACCTATTATTAAGTGTCTTTGCAATGTATCTTTTATTTTACGTTATATTTATCAATTAAGAGCTTATTTGCAATCAAAAATAATTGGATGAATTTTTTATTCTTTATCTTTTAATATAAGTAATTTGTTTTCCGATTTGTAAAAAATTAAAGATACTTACGAGTGAAAGACAAACATAAACAATTTAATTACGATGGCCAACACGTCATATTTTGTGACAATCACAAACACAACCTTGTAGAAATATATCAGAATCCAAAATAAACAAACACACTTTCCTTTAAATATTGGAGACAACCTTTTTCATAGAATTTCTGGGAACAAGCTTGAAATCTATTGGGTGCCAACCCTATCCCGAGATGAAAGGAAGGCTGCTATCTACCCGATCATTAGTCCCAGGCTGGCAAAATTTTGCATGCTACCAGCAGCGACTCTTGCTGACCAATACCTAATGACTTTTATGCTGTTGCTGCGAATTTTTAACTATTAAAGACTTTTAAAGCTTCGCTTCATGAATTTACGGTTAGCATAACTGAAATGCTGCTTCAGCAAGACGTCTCATTCTTTTTATTGTAAAAGTAACTTGAATCTAGTGGATTTTAGGCTTTATAATGTATGTAGAAATGCGTAAAAACACATTTATTTTAATTTTAATGTTTTGAAATTTGAAAGTATTAATTTTTTGTTAACATGTCTAGTTTGTATCTAGTAAAAAGGTACTATGTAGATACTTATTGTTACATGTTTTAAAGTCGATTTGAAACGACTTGGATACTTTTGCATACTTTTTAATGAGGAACGTAGGGAATGGATTTTTTAAGGTTTCATTATTCATAAAGTTAACACATCATTTCAGCTATATATATTATGTTTGACGCAGACTTTAATCATTTATTTCGTGATTTTCTTGTTAATTACAGCCATATTACAGTTAATAAAATCGCTCGCTTGCTGTAAATGAAAACTCAATTTACTGGTATTTAAAAATTTACCCGAAAATCAATTAACGAACAGTATCTCATTATGCTGGGTAGAATAAGGATATACTTTTTTGCATCAACACGAGTGGAAAATTAAGAAAGTATAAATAAAAATAGTTTATAAAAAAATCTATGTTCATAATATAAAATGGTTTATGGTTATTTATTGTTTAATCATACAGTCTGTATTAAATTTTGTCAAAATTATAATATCAATTTTATCGTAACTATTGTTTCATTTAGTATGTAGGTATGTAATGCATTGTCGGTACATATTGGCTGTATGTTTTCATATTGTAGGTACATATAATTAATACATACTGCAAATTAGAAAATCTAACATATCATATAATACATTACAATATCAGGAAAATGATTGGACAAATGATTACAAAAAATATATCCGATTCATGCTTCTGAAATATTGAAGTAATCCCATCAATTCATCCATACATCCGAATCCCGACCATATCCCAAAACCAATTAACAATAAACGAGCGAATTATACAAAAACACGCCTCTTTTACGCAGATGTGTCCATTTAATACCTCGAAACGTCAACAATTTGCGTCTTTTGCCGCCATAACTACGTCAGTGTTGCTACAATACAAAATTCACGTATCAATGACTTATCCATCCAATCAGTAAAGGTGTCACATTACTGCAGCTATTGTGGGTATCTTAGATATGTTTACAAACAAAATAGGGGCTTGTCATAATCTGTTTTTGGATACATCTCTCTACTTTTCGCTCTGGCAACTTTGGCGCGATTGTTTTTTTTAGCGGCTTAGCAAAGGTATGGATTTCGACGCCTCTTTGTTGCTTTATCCGTGAATTGAATAAAGGTGTTCTTAACAGGAAGGGATGGTAAGCCTATACATAAGTTGATCTACGAATAATTCGTTTGTGTGGTCCTGGGATTGACGGTTGACATTTTTGGAAATATCAATGAGCTTCTACAAAATTTTACTTTCAACAGAACAATTCTTTGTAAATAATTGTATTTTAAGCCGTTCCCTTTTTCTTTCCGCGTTCAAAGCGACCGCAAGTCTGAGAAAGTGAATTCAATATTGTGGTTTTTATTTACGATATTTGTAAAAAGTACCTAATAGTGTAATAAAAATGTTGACAATATTACTTTTTAGACCATTATTTTAACCATAAATTTAAAAATTACATGGTATTAAACTTCATAAAATTTTTTAAGCAATAACCAAAAAACATAAATCATGATTACATTTATGATAATAAACCATAAAACAGTGGCTTCGTTCTCATAGAGCAATTTTATTCAAATCTTGGCATTAATTTCAAAACGCATTTAAAATTTTGAACACGATAAAAAATAAACAAACAACACCTTTATCAAGCGCATACAACAATTACACTACGCGAAACCTCAAGCATAAAATACTGAACTAACTTTTACAATGTTGTTCATGCGCATGCAAACTTTATCTAAGCCCTTATTTGTTTGGATTAGAGTTTAAAATGGTTTGCGATGTGTGTAATGAGAGGTACATGTCACACTGTCAGCTGAGCCGTAAGCGGTGAAGCATGAACGCTTGCGCGGGACACAAGGGGTCCGTTGGTTTATTTTTTCCTTAATCCAAACCGGGATTAGGTTAAAGCCCTTTTGATTGGCAGCCGACGTCAGGAGCACGTCTGGTGAGATTTTTGTGCTTAGGGTTTGCGAGGTCTTGCCATGTTAATAGATATTGTTATAGAGGTAATTTATGGAAAAAAATTGTCATAATTTAGGTTTCACAATTATCTAGTCTTCTGGTGAATTGATATAGGCAGCTTGGTCTGATTTATTAAAGGTCTCTATTTCCTTAATTATTTTCCATTTTTCATCGCTATTTTATTGTTAGTACCCATTTTGTATCATTTAAACTTTGTTCATGGTTCTGGGTTGACGTGGGTCAAAACCCATTAATTAATTGTTGAGATAATAATTAGAACTTAGAAGGTAATATATTTCCGTTGCGTTTAATATAAAATTATTGTATGCTTTGGTTGTTTTAATTCAAGTATTAAATTTTTACCGTCAAGGGGTATGTAAGCAACATCCAATAGGTACTTTTATTACAATCAATTTCAGTCACTAGGTATAAAGAAATAATTTGTAATTGAAGCAATGTTCAAAGAAGAGAGAATAATATTATACCTATATCTAGTCTACCACAAGAATTTTAATGTCTAAAATATAAGATATCTCTATCTATTACTGCAGACATGGTATAAAATGACTAAATTAGCACTTTTCATTTTACATATTATAATATAGACTCTTTATAGTAACTGAAACAGTCTCTTGTCAGAATCGGGTCTTATTTCTCAAGTCTCGAAATTACTTGATCTCTTTGCAATAATCATTATTTATTCAGCGTGCAATATACATACAGCACATAGGTACTATTTACGTCTCATGTACCTAGTTCTTCGAAATAAGACGTGGAAAATGACTGTCAAAGACGTTCTCACACGCTACCCGTCTTACCTACTAGAACTGACGTGGATTAAGGCATAGGGCTGCCACTTGATAAGTAGGTAAATATTAAAAAAGAGGGTTTATATAGAAATTATCGAGAATCTTATGTCGATATGTTAAGAAATAAGATACTTGTAAGTTGTAATGAGGTTAAAAAAATTGCTACAAACAGCAGAAAAATTATTTTTAAGGCTTTCGTGTTAAATAACATTTGATACCATCTTAATCATAAAAAGAAATAAAATCGGTTTAGTAACAGCAAGATATTACTTAGGTACTGCGACAATCCACTTATAAGTATACAAAATCATATTTAGGAAACAAAATATATGGATTTCCATGAAGCAGTGGTATGAAAATAGGGTAAACTCACCTAATTGTGTGACTCACTTAATTCGGAGATACAACGTTTGGACTCTTACACAGCGTTATAGGAGTAAAATCCAATACATTAAAATTAACCCTATAGTAGGGTAATAAAGCTTCTTTTCGTGTGCAAATTTTTGTTAAGATCGTGCGAGTGAAATAGTAACAATCACGGGATTTGTCATTGCGCCCGCCATGTTTGACGTTTCACCGGTAGCGTGCGACTGTGCTGTCATTATTTAATTAATTTTAAATAGAAAACGTGAGTTTAGGTTCATGATACTTTGACAATTAATTGTTAAAAACATATATTTGTTGATACCGACAAAGGTTTTAGTAATTTTTCATTTGTTTTTGCATAATACCTTATTTCCTGGGTTCAAAAAGTTAACGATTCTCAAGATTGCAACTCAAAACAGTGTCACCGAATTAACCAAGCAAACTTTTATTATTTTCAATTCGTGTATTAATAATTGTCTTCTGTACGTATACGTTAGTAGTTTAAGTCGGAAAATATTTATTTTGACTCAGGTAAAAAAGTAGGATCGCTTTCAAGCATTTTAAAAAAGTCCGTTATTTTTTTTTATCACATAATTATGTGAGTTATTTTTTTATTTTAGACAGCATGGAGGAAGACAAAAATAAAAATAGAAAATATAATGAAATAACCCTGACATCCGCAATTCAAAGTATTCTGCAGTCAAAAATGAGTCCGTACACACTACACAGCAAACAATTTATAAAGTCCAATATTGTTTTTTTATTGTTCCCCGCTTTTGATAGTTTCTCGTTGATTAATAAATACAATTATTACTTTCAATATGTTATATTTTTTATTAATTTTATTTTTTTGTTACTTTTGTGTTAAAAAATAATAAATACTCGCATAATTCGGTTATAACAGAATTAGAGAAGTACTATCACCGAATTATAGTGATTGTCACAGAATTAGACAAGTCATCGCGGTTTGATTAAGCTCATTTTACGCTGGGTTAATTCATATGTGTTAAGATTACACTTGCTCCATATGATAAATAGAAGACTGGTTAATGTTCCTATTAAAAATAAAAATAAAATTTATAAAGTTTAACCTGTTTTTTTTTTTCATATTCTGTTTTGTCACAGAATTAGATGAGTTGACCCTACAATACAATAGGTACATATATTGTATTGTATTTTCATACCACTACTATAATATATTATTTACATACATATATCCATACTAATATCATAAATGCGAAAGTAACTCTCTCTGTCTGTCTGTTACTCAATCACGCCTAAACTACTGAACCAATTTTAATGAAATTTGGTATGGAAATATTTTGATACCCGAGAAAGGACATAGGCTACTTTTTATTCCGGGAAAATAACGCAATCCCGGAAATCCCACGGGAACGGGAACTATGCGGGTTTTTCTTTGACTGCGCGGGCGAAGCCGCGGGCGGAAACCTAGTATTGTATATGTACAATATAATATGTATGTAAATAATATATTTTGATTGTCATTGCATTTGACGGTCAATTGCAATTGATCTGAAAATTGAAATACATATCTAGGTACATACTATATATTTTAACATCAAGATTTTATTTTACAAACTTTTCCCACTAAACATCTAGAAATCTATGTCAATAAATGAACATGAAAAAGATTGCCTAGACTCTAAAGTCTAAAGAGTTCAGAAAGAAAACATCAGGATTTGCAATGATATAAAAACAGAAATTTTAAATTAAAATCATATGCAGAAATACGTTTTCATGTGCTCCTACTCTCAAATCCGTTTGTCAAATAATTAGCACAAGTTATTGAGCAAAAAATCTTTAAATGTTAGGTGCAAGGGAGCTGTCCAAACGAATATCTCACGCTATTCATGAGTCCGTCGCGGATTCTTATCAGAAATCAGATAAAAATATATTATAGCACGATCGTTTTGCCTCAAGTAAATAAACAATTCTGAAATAACAAGGAAAACATATTAAGATATGTGGCAGAAACATCCTGTTTAAAATATCTATTCTTATTAGATTTTTAAAGTGAAACTTTTATTATATTGTCTCAAACTTTTTGGTCTGTGTAGCGCATACGTACGATAATTATCGTACAAATACGATAATTTTTAGTTAAATTTCTATAGTGTGAAAAAGTTTCACTTTCACCGTGGTTTCATAAAACCACACAACAATTTTTTTTATAACTGTCTTAAGAAGTATTGTCAACCCTTAATATCTTAAACAATAGTTTTATCCATAAGCTCGTTACCCATTACCTATACATTATCCAAGTACCTACTAAAACGTATTATATTTTAAAATGCCAAGGATGTTTCTGTCATCATTAAAAACATTAATTAAATAAGAATAATGAATGCAAACAAAAATAACATAAATCAGTAAACTCATAGAAGGTTGATTGGATTGTAGTAGGATTGTATTTTGTATGTAGGTATCCTACCTTTTATTTTGAAAAAATAACTTTATGAAGATTAATGAGAAACATAAAAAAAATCGTCGTATGAAGTAGGTATAAATGAAATATTGGTAAGGAATTAAAGGGTTTCGATAATATCCTTGTAATAATTTTTCACACAAAATGATGAATATGGTAAATATAACAATAAGATTTTTTCAAGGAATCATTAAAGCAATAGAAGTAACCTGTAATCAATTTAAAAAGTACAAGTAGAGTAAATGATTTCAAAGAGATTAAAACTAAGTATTAGCCTGTCGTGCTATGCGAAAGATCCTTGTCCTGGCACCCACACGGATCAGTCACTAAGCTAAAAGGATTTACCTAATTCAATGTGACGGGCTTGACGAGAAAAAAACATCATAAAAAACCTTAAATTGACAGCGCTGCGCCTTACGACATCGTTAAATCCCGTCCGCTTGATAAAGATCTGTGACACCTTCGCTTTTAAAAAGTATAAAAATTAAAAAAAAAAAAACAACTGTCAGATTCCACCTGGGCTACTGTATTCAAATGAATTTTTTCTCGAAACCCCGCGGTTTTTCGGGAAAACACCCCTATATGTGTGAGGTCGTAGAAGATTATTTTAGTTTTTGTTGATGTTCAGGGTGAATGACATTGTTGTTTTTGTAAACACAAATAGGTACTTATTATGATAAAATCAATACTTGACGATTCTTCAACTTTTTCTAGTAAGTTTTTAGTGTTAAATTTAGCATATCCTTTTAAAGCTTTGTTGTTCCCTATACTTACCTTCTTTAAATTCAAATCAAATAAGAATATTATGTACCTACCCAACAAAAATAAAAGGACCTAATACTGCGTCAATTGTTAAATATCCAAATAAATTGCACAACTTTATCTTAAATACTTACTGTATCTTACCTATGCCCTATCAACCTTATTGAATATACCAATGATTTTTATATTTTAAATAAGCTTTTAATTCGTATTACTTAGTATTAGATTATATCACTTGTAGTTTTGTTTACTTCATAAAACCACGAAGGACAAAATAATTGTAATGAAAACAGTTATCAGTATTCATTACAATTATTTTATAAGTAAAAGATCAAAACCAAAGCCTTTTACGCCCAACAATACAGATTTGTGCCAAAACTTCTCTCAAACAAAATGTCCAGTGTAAGAAAATTCCTAATTTCCATCATAATACGCGTCTCGCCCATCCCATTATTGTCGCAGGATCGATCTCGGTAGCGACATTGTATTCAAATCGTATGAATTTAAATACAAAAACACGATTATATGAAGAAGGCTTCATAAGCCATTGCGTCCGGACACGAGATACAAATCGACATGTTTACACACTGTGCGAGTAAACGTGGCGATACAATATTGCAATGACGTATGACATGTTTACTTATTGGTATTCATTCCTAAGAGCTAGGATATTTTCTTTGCTGACATAAATAATGATTTAGTAGTATAACTAAACTAACCCATCAACTCTATTGTTGTAGAAGGTGTGGGTAATTTTATGACGTTAGCTTTTTAACAAAACATTATAAAAATAATAAAATAGAAAAGAAATAATAAAAGAATTTTGATTTTCTTTTATTATTTCTTTTCTATTTTATACGCACTCAATTTCAGAAACTATATTATATTGTGTAAATTAATTCATAACTATACCCAATAAGTACACGTATTAAAATAATCTCTGAAGTAGCGACTTTCTGCTCAGTGTGTAAGCGAGATGATTGATGTGATTATTTTGTTCAAAGTAATATTTTAAGACGTAAGTCGCCACTCTTATGATGTGCCATTGTCCACACTTCCGGAGTAACGAGATTCAAAAGATTGCTTATGTCTAGCGGTAAACCACAGCTAACTATAATACTATACGTATAATATGAACCATAGACTTACCTCCTTTTATATTATACCAAAAGTTTGCATCTGTATGTGCTCTGATATAATTTTCAGTACCTATATTCATTTCGGTACAACTTTTTTTTCAATTTGGACCCAAACTTCTTTTTTGTTCCCCTTTTCCTTAAGAGGGTGCTTTTGTAGATAACACTGTGTTCGTGGAATTGTTTGAAACAATTTGACATACATTTTCAAATACCACTATACAGAACATAGAGAAAAGTGAAATATAGTGGGCACAGTAGGGAAAATTACCTACCTGTATATTTATTTATATACTCTTTATTGCACACCGAAAGTTTGACAAAAGCAGGATATACCAAACTAATTCTAGAAAAAAAAAACTAAGAGTTAATTCCATTTACTTTCAACCAGTCTACACATAAGCTAACATGACTCATTCACACATTTGAACTAATAAGAAAACATTACACGGTTACGTACAAAGAGATAGAAGCAAACATTTGATTTATAGTACCTACTATTCATAGTGAAATTTGAACATTTGTCAGTGTAAACATGCAATTAAACATTCAAGCCGAGTGCACCCTAACAAGTGTCGTATCACAAAGGAACCATTTAATTCTGACCCTTTCAATGTGACAAATTGTATCATCGGAAAAAAATCGATTTGGAAACCATTTAAAACCCTTAAATGCTTCAAATTGAATGTTTACAAATACAGATTATTCTAATTATTTTGAAGTGTGCGGTTGGATTCCAGTATATATACTCGTAATAAGTGTACATAAGGCTTTTTGGTGCCTATCTACCATACAAAACTCCTTGAAGAATAACAAACATGTATAGTATAAATATTAAAGATGTTATATTGCAATATTAGCGCTTAAATTATTTTAAAGGCGAATAAATTATTACCTCTTACGAACATTTTGGTATTTTTTACACATATCAACCGTGCAACGAATGTCATAGTTTTTGCTACAAATTACTTACGACACGTATCTAGTCTAGTCAGGTTCAGGTATTTAATATTGCCAAACACTATGCATTTGTCATTCTATTGTAATGTGCCCTCTAATCTCGGCAAATCTAATCATACATCATCGTTGGCGCATCTGTGTTGCTATCAAACGAACATTTATAAAGTCGGTGTTGTCGACCAACAAAGCGCCAGTTGGTGCACGCTGCCCCTACTTAATATTTATCACGCAAAAACTCGAAACAATTTTGTGCACAGACGCGTGAATTCTAGTTTTGAATATACTTCTAAATTTATATGTACTATGTATGTACTTATATGTTTTTAGATCGTTAACTTAAAAGTAAACTTTCTATAGGGAATAGTTACTTTTATTCATAGGTAGAAAAGTAAAAGTTAAATAATTTTATGTAGAGCAAAATACTCTATCAAATGAGAAACTTCAACTTGTTCCATAAAATTAATAATAAAGAAAGTCAACATATCTGTAGAATAATACTTTGGCTTATTATGAAAATGTTTTAAATATGAAACATAATATATTGTATCCACTGAAAACAGAAGCAATAACCGTGTGTTTACAAAAGTACTTGACAAGGAGGGATTTGAGGAATTAAATGACAATTTTAACTCTTATTCATTTGGCCATATAATAAATAGCTCATAAAATGTACACATTTATTTTAAGATCGTCTCTAAATAAAAATCTACGAAAATGTAACTTACAAAATTATGTAAATTAATCTTATATAATATCGTCTCTCGTTTTACTCTATGAGAATACATTGCTAAAAACCCCTATGAAGTGTATTCGTCTAATGAAAGTGTACTTCATATATTTAAATTGACCAATGACTGACCAGTATTTTTATGAAAGCTTCAGAAAAATAAAGGAGAATTGAGTTTTAAAGCGATTATTTATTTTGATGATCACATCACATCACCGTTGTGACCTGTTAACGGTTCTAAATTGTTATTTAATTTTAAATCAATGTATCCAAACTCAATTTCCGAATTCCGTTTTTTAAAATGATATATATTTAGGGTCCGCTAACCCTCCATTGAAAGGGGCAAAAAAGACTCGTCCCATCAAAATAGTCGGTGTTAAAAAGACACCCATTGTGTGACAATGTATGGCTTCTTAACCCTTAACTAAATGGGAACAATTTGAAAGCCAAAATTATATTCGTAATGGTGTTGTGTTGTGTGCTTTTGTTCGCGCAAATAGAGTACGAGATTGAAAAATTGCGTGTTAGTTTTTGGCTGATTCGTTCTTATTGTTAATGGTTTGAACATTCTTGTATGTTGTTTTGGTTAATTTTCCTTATTTTTAAATCATGGTGGAATTTTCTGGAAATATATTAGACATTTCGAAACAAATGTAAGTATACCTATTAACCGGTAGTTTTTATGTTTGAGCATTGGTCACGTCCCTTTAGTTGCTGTGATCTGTGGCCACGTCATTATAAATATTCTAAATAAGAATACGATTAAAGGTAAACTGTTGTTATACAATATGTAACTAGGTCTACTTGTCAAAGTTCCTGAAATATTTTATGAAAACAAAAGTCTCTTTTTTAATTTGTTTTTCGAATAGATTTAATTTATCGAATAGATTTAAATTTAAATAAACAGCTATGAACAGCATTACTCTCTAACTGAGCTCGTTTTTTTTAAGTCCAGAAGTAGGTACTGAAGCCAATACCGCTTGATTAACAACCTCTACAGCCATTAAACCGCACAGTCCGGATAACTTTATGATATACCCGAGTGGCTGGTCCCATTCAACACTGATCCGCAATATAAAACATATCAATATCGTAACAGTTGTTCGCAATGTTCGCGCTATACCCTCCAGGGTGTGCTCACACGTAAAATGTGGCCAGTTGCTTTGCTTCTGAGGGAAGCATTGTAATGTACAATTAATTTTGGATATATTGTCCCTAATTTTACCAGGACGCTCTTTTTAATTCCGAACATATGATGGAGAGCTTGTGAGCTACGGTTAGGCAAAATGTTGAAGTATCTCGCGGATTAAAACGCTTATGGGTATAAAAATAAATGACCGTTTGGTGGGCAAAAAAGTGTAATGCATGCTTGATATTTGATAGTTTATTGATATTCTTTAGAAATTTTACTTAAATAATTTTATATATCCTCTTAAGTATATGTATTATACAGGGTGTTACAATTAAAAAATGTTACATTAAACGCTCCCATACATTTTGTATTCATAGCAGATGAACGAAATGACGTCCTCATTGTACAATACCATGAGGAGCTCTATTTAAAGTTTCTAAATGAACTTCCCTTCAAATTTGCGAAGTAATTTAAGCAGAAAACCAAAAAAAGTAAGAGAAAGCTATAATCTTTCATATTAAATGTAGGTACATGGGATATTCATATCTCATACTAAATGTATGGGATGGTTTTAATATAATTTTTTATATATTTCCCGTTTTATTTTTAAAAATTTATTACGGCTATTTTACTCATTAGGTAAAGTTCTTTCGATATCAGTTTAAAGTTTTTTGTTATCTGTAATATAGGTTTTTTGTTATCTGTAGTTACGGAAAAATCGCCTGTGCACATTTTAACCATTACACCCTGTATAGGATAACATTTTCGATACTATGTTAGGTAAACCAATGAAAATTAGTATTTATACTTATTTTAAACTGAAAATTATGAAACTTGCAATATTCAAAATTGACAATAGTAAATTAAAGCTCGCTTTTATCTTTACAGAAACCGTTCAACACTAAATTCGAATAAGCAGATGAGTAAACATTCCGAGTAGGTTGATATCAAAAATTATGAGGTTCTAAATTTGAACGTTCAATCGTCCCCCTGTGATTGGTCGGGAGATAAGGCGGGGGGAGGGGGTGTTATTGTTACCGAATCTGCCAGTATCGCGATAACGTCTGAAGGGTGCGGACGCCTGCAACATTCATAGATAAGCAGTAAGCTGTAATGCGACGCTTCGTAGGGGAATTTTTAAATGGAATTGACTTTATAACGAATTTAATCGTCAGGAGAGGATTTAAATATTCGCTTTGTTCACTGTTCTTTTTTCCAATTCATTTGTAGGTATTGTAACATCTATTTAATGTGTTCTGGTCTTTATGCAAACCAATAAGTACTTATTTTCTTTTTTTTTAGAATAGAATTACAGAATATTACACCTACTTTTTAACGCAGGACCAGTATCACTATTCACTGCCATTTATGTTAATCCAGATTCTACTTTCTAAAGCAACAGATAGATACAAAAAATGGCGAAGTGACTAAAATCCTTAACCGAATATACCTATAATGTAATATACCTAAAATGTAAATATGTACTCCAGACTCCTATTATGAACCCTATTTCAAATCATGTTTATAAGCTACATTGTTGCCTTTTAAGAATCTTCGTAGTTGTTACCAATAATAATAATAATAATATAGGTAAAGTAGTAGGTAACTAGTAAATTTGCTAAGAAACATTATGATATGAGTTTTTTATACAAGTGGGATGTATTTCAAAACTGTTCCTACACTTCATTTCCCAAGCACTGTCTAAACGTCAATCATGTATCCTCACACAAAAACAATCGCTTATTGATTGATGATAGCTCCAATAGTTCATTCACTGCTTCTGACACTACTTCTTATAACTGGTACTAGATATGTTTGTATGTATGTATAGTAAAGAGTGCTTAGAAATAGTTTTCAAAATCAGAGGTACAAAAATCGAATACTTACATATGTTCTAATTTTTCGCAGGTAGAGTCTCTATTTCACTTCTATAAAACTCACATAAAAATTGAATTTGAATTAATCTAAGTAGCTCGTACTGCTTATATATTTAAAAAGAGTAATATAACACAAATTAATATATTATGTACCTGAAAAAGTGAGTTAGACTTCTCAAGCTAGTGTTAAAATCAATAAAACTTGTTTTAAAGCTACCGTTTAGAAGTAAGAATTATGCCAAAAATAGAAAACTTTAGAAGTAATAATTATGCCAAAAATATATGATTTTTCTACTGAATACTCATTAAAAATTACACTAAACTAGGTAGTAGATAATTGCTTTCATTCATAAGACATGATTATCTTTTGATGACGTCCTTTAGCGACTAAGAACCCTCTATTACAAATATGCGAAATACAAATCCGCTAAAACGGACGATGCCAGGGAAAAATACAAATCAATAAGGAATCGTTGCAACATATTGTGTAGAGACGCACAACGACGCCATATCCACGCATCTGTCGAGAACGGCGACAACCTAAAAATATGGAACTTTCTAAAATGTCTGGGAGTTGGTAAAACATCCCTTCACACCTCTTCTAACGTTAATATAGATCTTTTAAATCAACATTTTTCATCTGCAGTTCATATTAATAATACTTTAAAACAACTCACTTTAGATCACCTTTCTTCACTTCCAACTCCAGAATTTCCTCCGTTCTGTTTTAGTCAACTCACCGATTGTGATGTTAAGAAAAGCATATTGTCCATCACCTCTAACGCTGCCGGCTGTGATCTTGTGAGTCGTAGAATGCTTATCCCTATCCTCGATATAATTATCCCTACCATTACACATATCCTCAATTTCTCTCTTTCTTCTGGAACCTTCCCTGAATGTTGGAAATCTGCTCATATTATACCTTTACCTAAAAAATCCAATCCCAAATTATTATCCGACTACCGCCCTATTTCTATTTTACCGTTCCTGTCAAAGGTCTTAGAGCGCCTTATCCATCAACAATTAACCACTTTCCTTAACCTAAATAATATCCTGAGTCCTTTTCAATCTGGGTTCCGGTCCGGCCATAGCACCACTACGGCTCTAGTCAAGGTAACAGACGACATTCGTGCAGGGATGGATAATAAGCAGCTCACAGTCCTCACTCTTCTCGATTTTAGCAATGCTTTTAACACTGTCGATTTTGACATACTGCTGAGTTTGCTGCGTTTGATTAACATCCCAACTTCGGTGATTGATTGGTTTCATAAGTACCTGCGTGGACGGCGGCAGCGCGTCCTGATGGGTGAGACTCACTCTTCTTGGGCCGCTGTCACTGCCGGTGTGCCGCAGGGTGGCGTGTTGTCACCTCTCCTTTTTTCTATTTTTATAAATTCTCTTACATCTCGTTTATCTTCGCTCTACCATATGTATGCTGACGACTTGCAAATTTATACCCAGGCATCCGTTACTAACTTACCTAGTGCTATTCATTTTACCAACGCTGAGCTAGCAACTGTGGTCAAATGGTGCGATGAGTACGGTCTTAAAATCAATCCTACAAAAAGTCAAGTCATTATTATAGGAAGTCCTTATCTCATCTCTGAAATTGACTGGGGTGCTTTGCCTAGTATCATCCTTGGTGGTGTTACCATCCCATATAGCAAAGTAGTCAAAAATTTAGGTGTTACCTTTGACCAAACACTCTCATGGTCTCATCACATACAAGAGATAAGTCGAAAGGTGTACGCTGCATGTGGTTCCCTACGGCGTCTGCGAAACTTTTTGCCAATTCCAACAAAAATTACGTTAGCGCAATCCCTCCTTTTCCCTATCCTCGATTACGCGGATGCGTGCTTTCCTGACCTTACAGTTGAGAGCATGGAGAAACTTGAGCGTCTACAAAATCTTCTAATACGATTTGTCTTTGGCCTTCGGAAATTCGACCATGTATCTTTATATCGTAGACGACTCAAGTGGCTCCCTATTCGCATGCGACGTAATCTCCATCACCTTCAATTATTATACCGTATCCTTTTTGATCCCATCACTCCTTCCTACCTTAAGAATAACTTTTCATTTCTACACTGTGAAGACTACTCTCTCCGATCCGTCGACAGACTTATTTTGAGTAACCCATCTCGTCGCACTAACTTCTATGCCGATTCTTTTACTGCCTCTGCTGTTAGACTATGGAACTCCTTACCACTAAAGATAAGACTTGCTCCCTCTCTTTCCTCTTTTAAAAAACTTGCTCGGAAACATTTCCTCTTATCTGCCTTTAATTCGGAATAATATATTTATTACAATATGTATTTACATTTATTAGTATATGATATACTTTATGTAGTTTTATGTATGTATTATCATTTATTTATTTATTTTTCTATTATAATATATTGTATATATTATGTTAGGTTATTTATAGTATAGTTTTTATACATATATGTATAGTTATGTATGTGCATATAATTTTCATTTAGTGTATAACTCTTTCTTATTCTTTTTTTTATGGTTTTCCAATTGCAGCTCAATTAAAAAATTATTATTAAATATTTCGCTTTTTTTGCCGCTTGGTTGCCTGGCAGAGATCACTGCTTAGTGATAAGGCCGCCAATTGTAATACGTCCTTCTCGTTCCATATATCTCCTTTTTATTGTTTTTTGTTATATATAATGGTTGTATTACAATAAAGTGTGATAAATAAAATAAAAATAATATTATACTTATTCGTAGCCTTAATTTCACCATTAACAACATTAAAACTAAGTCGGGGGCGAGCGACCCTATACAATAAATCGTAAGCATTAAAACACCACCCATTAGGCAAAGGAATTGGCCTAAAATGCCTCAAACATGTGTCCAACAGCGACCTGTCATCGGGGTTGCCAATACAATGCGGTACAATAGTTAGAATTATATTTTTTCTGTAGGCAACACAGCGACAGACGCGCTCAGCGGGGCGCTACCACGCCTCCCCCTCTTGCCGATTTGTTTTGTACCCGATTCATATACAGATTATGAATAATATAGATGCGGCTTTTAGTTTTAATGCCCAGAAAAGAAGGTATATCTACTTTTCACTTGTGTATTTTTAAAATTATGAAAGTTAAAAAACAAATAGGCACACATCATCGTCACTTATTCTTATAACATAGGTTATTATTTCATTGGATTATTAAGTAAGAGTAAAGATTGCCGTACACGATACCTTCTCGTATACTCTATGTTAATTTATTCTATACATTTCATACCTACCTAGGTTTAATAGTATGCATCAAGTTCATAACTTTCATGTTCAATATAAATATATGGTCATATTCAAAGTGTCTGTCTACATCGATTTAATTCAATATTAAAATTTGACAAGTAATCTACAGATATGAATACTTAAATACCTAGTTTGAAA